>NC_031770.1:68479990-68658303 GCF_001522545.3 Parus major | reverse complement strand
CCGACCGTGTCACCTCGGGTAGCGCCCGGTGCCCCCCCGGCCGTAGTGCTCGTCCCTGGGGGTGCCGCCCGGCCGGGCGGGGGCGAAAGGCCGGACTGCGGGGTAAGTCGGGCGGGAGGTTTTGAAAAGCGGCCGGAGACTGATAACCCCTGTTCGGGTTCCCGGCAGCTTTCCCGTGCTCCGGAGAGAAGCTTGATTGCCGAGTGTGGGTTGGGAACAGCGTTTACTCCACAGGTGCTGTTTATTTGGGGGGGGTTCTTGGACGTGTTGTCCCACGGATGCGCTGGAAACCTAACTCCGCTGAGAACTCAACTCTCGTAACTCCGTTCTTGTTTCTCTTTGATAGCGATTTCTCTGCGTCAAAATTTCACCAGGGTGAAAGTGCATCAGTTGTGATTGGTAAGTTGCTGGTGTTCAGAATTATGTCTAATAATAGCTATTATTTGCATATTCCTGTAAAGAGGTTGTTGTGAGGTGGGGGCCCATATCTTGTACCGTGCCTGCAGTGAGAAGACAAGAGGAAGTGACCTTAAGCTGAGACAGGGGAGATGCAGATTAGATATTAGATGAACAAAAATTCACTGTGAGCGTGGCCATGCACTGAAATGGGTTGGCCAGGAAGGCGATGGAGTCACCAATTTTGGACATGTTTAGGAGGCATCTGGATATGTTACTGGTTGATGTTGTTTAGGGGTTGCAGGGGCAGTGCAGGGTTGGACTTGATTATCTTAAACGTCTCTTCCAACCTTGATGATTCTGGGATTCTTACTTAACCTGTACTTGTGTGCTAGCTGTTCTAGAGATTTGCTAGGGCAGCAGAACATGGATTCAGATGTCAGAGAGCAGAGTGCTCATAGCTTAGGCACAGGGCTTCTCCTCACCGTACTTAGTGATTGCAAACACACCCACTCTGCATCCTAGCAATTAAATGACACTAGCCTTGAGGTGGGAAAAAGAATGGCAGAGCCAGAGTGATGCCACATCTGATGTAGTCAACCATGCTTCTCTCATCCTGATTGAACTAAGAGCTGGGAGAGTACAGCCGTCTTGCTTCTGGACATTGCTGGGATTAATGTGTGGATACTGTACTGCTATCTACTGCTTTAAAATCTTCCTGTACAGCAAAGACCAGACTTCTGGAGTAAACAACTGAGGAGTAAAGAAAAGAGTCCAAGAATGGCTTTTCAGACACTGCTGTGATACTCACCTGCCTTTCCAGCAGAGTCAGAGAGGAGCTCTTCACATGTGGAAGTTAAAGGCTGCTTGGGAAATGGTGACAGTCGTGAGGAACAAGATTGGGTGTAGCAGCTGTGCTGTCCCCATTGACACTGCAGCATTCCCTCTGTTTTCTGCTGGGTCTGGGGAGCAAAATTAGAGAATCGCAGAATACGCTGAGTTGGAAGGGACTCACAAGGATCATGAAGTCCAGGTCCTGGCCCTGCACAGGACCATTCCCAAATCTATCAGACATAAGGCCTACAGAGAAGACCTGCCACTTAAGGTCAAAATTCTGGCTCCCAGTAGCTGGGGGAATAGGGAATGATAGTCTGTCGCCCTGAAAGCTCAGCTTCTGAGCTTGCTGACATGGTTTTCTAAAGACTTTCCCAGGACAGTAACTGTAAACATAGATATATGTGCATTCTTTCTGTTACACGTCTTCTGATGGGCATTTCTTATGGCCAGTGCAGTGAGAAAGTGTTATCCTGACCATCCAATCCCTGGCCATGGTAAGAAGCCTATAAATCCTGGGAAGGAAAATAAACTCTGCTCTTTCTGCACCATACCTCAACCTGTGTCCGTGTGATCTATTGATCTTCAGCGGTAACAATAGTCCACCTTCTTTTTTTCATTGAGGACTGACTGTATAATTTTTCCAGACAGCTGCAATGGAACTCCTTACTTTTTTTAAATCACATTGTAATAGAGGGAAAAGTAAGGAACATAGAGAACAAAATTCAGTCACAGTGAAGACAAGTAATATATTAATGGTAGTCAGAAATATTAAAAACACTGATAGGTTCCTGATCTGTTCCTGAGGTTTTTTTAATTATGCATCATTTAGTGAAAGAGGTTGGTGCACTTCTCCTTAGTATTCAGTTTTATGTTGTGTGTGCTACAATGGAAGATACTGTGCCAAAATGTGCAGGCTCTCAAAGAAAGAAGCAGCTAGAAAGGTTAAACTGCAGAACAGGAAGAATTGAACTAAGAAACTAAGGATATAAGATTTTTTTTTTACTCCACAGTTTAGAAGTAACCCAGATGATGGTGTCTGATCTACTGTCAGTTCATTGTCATAAACTGTGTGAGGGAATAGAAGTTACCAGATGGTCTGAGTCACAGTGCAGAAACATATTTTTGTTTTTATGTAAGTTTGAAAGCAGAAGAGGAATTTTGCATGGTGTAAGACTGATGATGAGTTTGCTGTAAAATGACAAGGATAATATCTACTGCACCGTGATAGTGATGGGTTGCAGGTCCAGTATGGAGGCGATGGAGCAAGTCTGTCACTGCCCACTGCATTTACTGGAAACTACAGCAGGACAGAATACTGATTGGAAGTTTGGGTTTATAACTTGTATTAGTGTTATCCCTCTTTGCTTGTCCTTTGGGGTGGGTCAGGGAGTAGTTTCTTTCAGAGGAAAAAAAATGGATTGCTTGTTCTTCCTTGTCTCTGCTTATCAGTTGCTGATAACTGTGCTTCAGTTACTGATAATGATGCCTCTGACATATTGGGAAGCTGCCCTTGGTGAGGTCAATAATATATATTGGGTTTTTCCTAAGTTGGAAAAACCTGTCTCTTTGCATCATATTATTGAATTCTTGTTTTGGCTGTGATGTTTTCTATGTAATTTTGTGTCAAGAAACAGATTTTCTATGGAATTGTAGAGGACCATTTTTGGCCCATGAAGCACAGTGACTTCCTGTGTCACAGTAGCTTCCTGTAAAAAAACTGAAGGTAGATCCTCCAAATCATACCTGTCAGATGCTTTCTGGTTTTACATATTTTCCTGCAGAACTGAGGAATAGAGAGGAAATGCAATATCAGTGTACCTTATTTCCCACTATTTCAGCACTGTCTAGGATTTACTTACCCTTTTTAACTATATTGTGGTAGCATAACCAGTGATGAATTAATAGTTTGTAATTTAAAACTAGCATAATACTTTGTGCCTTTCACATATATTTTCCATTGTTCTCCCTGTGTAGCACTTTGTAGAGGAATGCAAGCTTCAAAGACTGAAAATAGAGGAAAAGCAGGACCATTCTACTGGCTGTCAGCAGCAAAGCCTAAGACAAGTTCTGAGATTGTAAATGAAGCCAGAGATGCTCTTGTAAATGAAGCCAGAGATGCTCTACGAACAGTAAAAACTCAAAGACCATTCACACCTACAGATGAACAAAGGAAACTTTTTGGGTCCCAGTCCTCACTATGTCCTCAAAATAGACCCTCTTCAGTTTTTAGGTACTTTGGCTTTAAGATTTTTTCAAAGATCCTTTAGCAGCAAGAGATTTGATTCTGTAATTATGCTTCCGGTGATTATTTTCCCTGTGTTAATCTGTATTCTTAATCACATCCTTTGCCTTCTTCTAATGATCTTTACTCTTGGTGTTAATCTACATGTCCAAGAAACGTTCCTGTGGATTAGAGCTACCAGAGGCAGACATTACACTAGTTTTCTATGTGGAGAATAGTATAAGAAAATAGTCTGTTACTTACCTTTTTTTGAGATAATTGAATGCTTTTAATTGAGATAGTCTTCAGCTTTTTTTCCTAGAAAATGTGAAAGCTTGCTTGTTTCCTATAACCTGTGTGCTAGATCTTTTTTCAGAACCTTCTGAGACCTTTTAAATGAAAAATTTTAGGTCCTGCAGTTTGAAATGCTCATTTTAAAATTAAGTTGTTACTACCTCAAAATAATTTCTAGATGGAGTACGAAGTGCTCTTGTCACTTTTCCTTTCTTCCCTTTCACTGTATTCACTGGCAAAGGGAAGAAGCATGGAATTAAAGTAAAACAACTGATCACACAGCTCTGGGTCTGCTTTATGCTAACTATGTTTCATTTCTTTGTTAGTCTTGATACATTCAGTTCTGACTCGTCTGAATCAAGACCACATTCTGGTGTTCGTCTAAGCCCACTGGCTCATGTAAGTACTCTGGAAATAACTCATGCAGTGCTGATATAGAAATATGTGTCTTGGTAGTGTTAGGAAAATAAATGGTTTAAAGACATTTGGAAAAAATGGAGGTGTGTTGTAACATTAATCTGAGACTTATAAAGTCAATTTTGTCATTTTTTCCCCAAAAGAAACCTGAAAATAATTTAGGTACTTAAAATATTTTTGTATTGCTTTATGATTCAAAGTGACATTAACAAGAATCAGAAGATGGATAGTTGAGTCAGCTTTCTTGTGTAAGTTTACTAAAATAGATGAAGTTCATGAGCATGAACATGTGCCAACAATGTGCCCTTACTGTTAAGAAAGTGGCTGATGGTATCTGGGGCTGTATTAGGAGGAGTGTTTCCAGGAGGCTGAGGGAAGTGATCCTTCCCCTCTACTCAACATTGGTAAGGCTGCACCTGGAGTGCTGTATGAAGTTCTGGGCTCCACAGTACAAGAAGGACATGGAGCTACTGGAGAGAGTCTGATGAACAGCCCCAATGGTGATGAAGGGACTAGGAAGAAATGAGAACGTTCAGCCTGGAGAAGGGAGGATCTTATCCTTGGATGTAAATACCTGAAAGGCAGGTGCAAAGAGGATGGGGCCAGCCTTTTTGAGCTGACTGGACCAGAGGCAGAGGGCACAAACTGGGACACAGGAGGTTTACTCTGAACTTCAGGAAACAGTTTCCCGGCTGTGAGGGTGACGAGGCCTTGGCACAGGTTTCCCAAAGATCTTCAAAAGTTTCATGGGCATGGTCCTGGGCAACTGAGTTTAGGTGGCTGTAGTTGAATATGGGGCTTGGACTTCCAGAGGTCCCTTCCAATCTCATCTATTTTGTGGTTCTGTGATCAGTAACTTGAAGGTAATTAAGTGGTTTCTTTCTATTTCGCTTACATTTCTATAAAATGTCATAATTGTAGTTTACTTCAAACAGATAGAAGTCCTTTAAGAACTTTTTTTATCCCTCTGCTAACGCTGTGAATTGTTTTCAATTTATAAGTGTATCTGCTCTTTCACAGTTTTTTTTTTACATTATGTCTTCAAATATAAGATTAAGTCACGACTGTTTGCTTAGTACCCGAGATAACAGAGCATGCTATAACCATTAAATGTGCTTGCTGTATGCATTGCTTTTTCCAGACAGTAACCTTTAGGAAATTTTTTAGGAAATTAGGGGAATATCTAAGGAATTTTATACTTCACTAATTTGGACAAGATAATGTATTTATATGAATCAAGTTTAAATATTCTGAGCATACTTTTATTTAGATTAAATATATGTACATTTGTATTTAAGAACTGGTGTTAATTTTTTGTTTGTGTGAGTGTGGAAAAGAATTAAAGAAAACTACTGAACAATGCAAGACCTGCATTTTTTGCTTTATCAATGGGTATAAATTAGTACCCTGTAAATTAAGAGCTTGTATTAATCATGATGGTTATGGGTAGTCAGTCTTACCTGTTGGCTTTTCTAATACTGTGGAGAATTCTGAAGGATCGGCTGGAGACTTTCTAGTGGATTCTTTATTTTAAGGAAATTGGTATTGATTTTAGAGGTCAGTGCTTTTATGTAGGGCAAGGGCACAACAAGTGCTTGGTCATAGAGATTAAGGGGCTTGTTCACCTCTTCTGAGATGCAAGATACTGACATAAACCTGGGACTTTCATGTTTCTGGATCTGTATTATTTGTCTCAGTGTGATAGAAAGTAGTACATACAATGTGAACATATTTGGAGTGTTTTGGAAATGCTGTTTTAATGCTCAAAAGCAAATCAAAGAATAGCTGTATCTCTATAATTGTTAGCAATAGTCATTGGCACATTATTTATTTTGATAAATAAGCTTGCTGCAGATGTAGGTAAATGAGTATTTATGAAGAATAAATAATTCTGAGTTGTTCTACTCAAACTAGTTTTGTTTTCTGCATCCCTGCATATTGATTTTAAATGACTTTTTGTGGTGGTAATGGTATAGACATCTGGTTTGTTTGGTGTAATGGTATCGTTATATTCAGGATATGAAAATTTCTTAATGACCAAGCCAGTCTAACTTCTGTTCTATTTTGAACTTAGCCCTTTGTTAGAAATTATGTGGGTTTCTTTTTTTTTTTTTTTACAAATTTTACTTAAATGAAAATTAAATTATCTGTGCTTTTGTTTAAAAGTCTTCCTTACTTTTGTTACAGAAACCAGTACTAGTAATTTCTGAAAAAAACCATGAAGCTGCTTCTGTTTTCCTTCCAACACCTCCTGCTGATGCTGCAGAGGTTAGAAAAGTCAGCAGTGCCTGGAAAGGCTTATTTAGAATAACTTCTCCAAAAGATTTATTTTCTGCTAAAGTGGTTCCTCTGGATCAGAGTAAGAATGTTTTGATATGTATTTTTGCTAGAAAAATAACTGCATGATGAGTTTTAATATTGGTAATTACATGAATTATTGATACATTAAAGGACTTGCATGTCCTTTTAGCGTGAATTCTAGAAGTACTTAAATGGATTTAAGGCAGTTTTGAAACTGTGGTTTCCCAAAATGATGCTGGCTTGCACTACTGAGTGCCTCTTCTTCCTATAGGTTTCCAAGTAATGGAATTTTACTGAAAGTTGTCTTCAGTGAGTAAAATTAACATTAAATGCTGACATGCTTAAAGAGATAATGAGATGCCATCATCTAAGGAGATTCCCTGATGGATTATTGAGCATAAAAGGAGGAATAAAAACGAATGATATGTCTTGACAGGCCTCCAACTCCATTGTATTTGTAGTTAAGAGTTTTATTACTGGAGACTTAATAAAGGTCACCAAATGTGGGGTTTAAAAGTAATTTTCTTGAAGATGGGAAAACGCATCTTGGCTTCCTGCATGTTGGCCCATAACGAAGTGTGCTGGGACTCGGTCTTTATTTCAGAAGGCTCATTTATAATAATGACAGTTCTTATATTGTCCAGGATTGTTACTTTACATGATAAACTGAATATCTCACTTTCTACCTTATTGCAAAATAAGTCTTACATAAAAAGTACTAAACTTCATCTTTGTGTATTTATGCTATAAATATATATTTATGTAATGTACCCCTTCACGTAGCCTTAATAAGTTGATGTTGCTAATTGAAGAAGTTGAGAAGCTAGTGTAGCTGTAACCTGCCTTAGTCTCTTCTCCCCTTTTGAGGTCATACAAATGTTTATGTGAATGGTTTTATTTGTGGGGTTTAATTTGTTGTGTGTACATAGAAGCTACAGGATAAACAGCTACCTTTTTCTTGAATTCCTTCATAATACTCAGGTCCTGAAATACAATCACCTTTTTCTCAATGTACAATCCACCTATGCATAAAAGGGAAATAAAGAAGAAGAAATATTAAAACTTCAAACACAACCTCAAAAGACTTTAAGAAATACTGTTCAAAAGAAGACATTGACTACCTTATTCTTAATAGTCTTGAGCTTTTTCACTTTTTAAATTGATACAAGCAAATTTTGATAACGTAACACGACAAGCAGTAATTAATTACACTTGAACAAAATGTGTTCTCTTTGACTATTTCAGATGAAGTGAAGCTAAATTTTGAAGAGCCAACTATGATGGTGAATGATCTTGACAGAAGTAATAATAACTGCTTAGCAGAACAAAAGTTGTACACATCATTTAATGATGAGAGTAGACAGGTAATTTGTAATGAGCATACCAGCAGATCAGGAAGTGGCGAATCCATGGAAGGGACAGTAAAATTTTCACTTCAGCTGCAAGGAGAAAGGTCAGCATTGGTCAAGTATGGTAATGTGCATCTTCCATACAATCTTCTTCCTAGATACTCAATTGTGCAAATATCAAAATGCTTAAAATTAATGGAATTTGAAGATAACATTACATATGCTTTAAAATGTAACTGTGTTTGGATTATTAGAAAAATTTACATTTCTTCTTTTAGGAAGTTTCTACATTCAGAAGACTGATCTGTAAAATATTGTTGGTAGAAATTTGTTCTATATGATTTGTTTGATCATTAACATTTCAAAACTAAGTTTCTAATCACTGCATGTAAAATGCTCAAGTTTAAATTTGATGTTCTTGCTTTTGCAGTTTAGTCCTGTTGTTTTAAGGTGCTATACCATCTTCACTTAGCTTGACAGATGAGTAGAGCCATGCTTTCAGTTCTGGTATGTGATCATACACCAAAACCTGGCTTAAACTCTTTGGTAACAGAAGCAGAATTTTTTGTGACTTCGAATTTTTAGTACTTTTTTCTTGCATGACCAAATAGGTGTAAGAGATTAATGAAGCTCATGTGCCTGCAGTCTGTTTTTACTGAACCTGGAAAGTCATATCCGTTCTTTAATTCATACTCAAGTAATTTGTTTTTCTTTTGGTTTAGATGTGAATTCTTGCACAGGGAAGAATAGTCCCATGGCATTATATATAGTTGGTGTACAGTTACTGCATTAGCAGTCAGATGAACAGCTGTTTTGTGCTATTAACATTGACAGATCTGGCAATCTCAACAACAGAAAATGAAAAACGCTTTATTTTCAAAACACATCCTTGTAAAACTTGTTCAATCTTAAAAATATGCATTTGCCAGTAGGTATCTTCTTTTTAGCATGTTTGTATGCTTAGGGGAAAGCTATTTCCCTAGATATTCTTAACCACTTTTGATATTAATGATTGTGTTCTTAATTTATAAAATTAAAGGCCTTTAATTTACTAACTTTGTGATAGCATTTAATAGTTTAAAAGAATTTTGTCCATTGAGGCTGTTACAGTAAATGATACATAACAGAGCTATCATAGCACTCTTTTATGTATTAAACTGTAAGCAGAATTGAAAAAAAAAGACAGATTCTAAAAGAATGAAGCCTTCTTGTAGCAAAGAAAAAACTCCATGAGTGTGCAGGAAGAATGAGAAAGTAAGAGCAGAGATGAGAAATGTAGGTGATAAAAAGGAAAGTAAAGCACCAAGGAGAATACTTTACTGCAATGTAATTTTCTCCCTTTAAAATCAGTGATCTAATAACTTCTTAGATAAAGACGATTTTGATTATCATACTACATAAATTACTGTAGTTTGAATTGTATTTAATAATGGTGTGGTGTGAAATACTTCAGTGTTGCAGTGGAAATGGGAAGTTCCTTTTGTGGAATATGCATCCTACTGTTTTCAGTTCTGCTTTCTGTTTGGGTTGCTGTTTTAGTTGATGGTGTCCAAGTGCCTCTTATAGGAAAGGGTCAGTTGATACTTTTGCTAATTGAAAAGGATGACCTTCCTTCTCAGTCGTAATTTTAAAACTTGCATGTATAAATGAATAGCTAACCCATTAGGCATGCTTCCTGTCTGTTCAAAATTAGACACTTTCTTTATAAGAGCAAGAGCTTTGCACGTTTTTGATTTTGCATTTTAGTTACTATGCTTTTTGCAATCAGGAATCTCATACATCAGTTGAATCAGTTCTTAAATTACTGGCCTTAAGATAATACAAAAAAAATTACTTTCCAATATTGTTCTGACTAGTTTTCTCCAGAATGGAAGAGGAATATAATATTCCTCCATCTTTCTGTGTTGAATGCAAGATCTGTATTTTTGAATTGCCCATTTTTACCTCTCCTGTGAGTTGTGGATGCTTTCTGTGTACTTGAGTCAGAGCTGATTTTTGCCAATGCTGCCTAAGGGAAGCTTCCTGACGCCATTTAGGTGCTCATATGGCTTAGAGCACCACATACATCTGCAATGCTACAAGATGCACAAGAATAATACAAAATGCTTTTCCTTAGCCACAAAGGTGTCTCACATATATCAGCCCAAGCAGTTCATGCCATCATGTGATGGGATGGCTGTGGATAATCTCAGCTGCTCCCACACGTTCTAACTCCTTGCTGAGACTTACACCAATGAGTACATTGGTCCAGTGTTTGTGTATGATACTACACAAGTCAGTCAGACCTTGCTCTGTATTCAGAGATGTCATTCTTCATCTGACAAGGCAGCTGAAAGGTACCACAAACCTCGCATTCCATATAGTTTGTTGAGTTTTGTCTTCTGATACATGTATGTAAAAGGCTCCAGAAATATAGAGGGGTCATTGCAGTGAGAGATTAGGCATTCTTTCTCTGTAGAACATGTTTACAAGATGATTGTAAGGTTAGATTGCATCTGGTTCTGTGTCATAAATACTTGAGGCATCTTGTATGGCGTTACAAGATATTTTCTATTTAAAGTACATTGCATTCAGGAGTAATAGGATGAAAGCTTAAAGGAATGTGAAATCTTTTATTACCTAGTGTCCTGTCATTCTCTATATGAAGCGGGTGTCAGCCTCAATTCTGTGTCGCAGTGATTTAAATTCCTTGGAGGAATTAAGCAAAAGGGTTGTCGTAATAGTACACTTCATACAGGAGAAGGTGTGGGGGACTTCCTACCATTCTTTTCCCTACCATTCCTATAAATGTTCTGAAATAACTTCCCTAATGAAACTGTTTCTCTGCTAATGAGGAAACAGTAGAGCATGGCAAAATAGTATGGCAGATTCCTGCCATTAATGCTATTATATTTATTTTAAAGAGAACAGAAGGGAGGTATTCTATTCCAGCAAGAGACTTGATAACTTTCTATCTCACATTCTTTTGTTGTCCCAAAGACTGAAGAAAAGAATGAACAGTGCTAATGAAATCACAACTGCCTTATAAAGGTACTGGTGGGGGCAGGGGGGAGAGGACCTTTTGAGGGGAAAAGCTGTTTGCCATTTTGTTTGCAATTCTGTTCTGCAAATAACAATCTAGTTGTAATAGAATAGGTAAATTAATTGAAGCAGATTGAATTTATTGACATGTTGCCTCAGGAAAGCTGGGAACAATTTCTGGCAATCATAAGGAAGCTTGGTTTTGTTTACATCTTCCTCTAACCATTGTGCCTTGCCATCTATTGTGATAGAAGCGAAACTTCTAAAATGTTTTCTGCATTCATATATTTCAACAGAAGTGTCAACAGTGATGGCAGATTTGCTGATGAAGAGCAACAGTTTCCCTGGTGAGAAAAGATGATGATTTTTTTTTTCCTACTCCAATTTCTCAGTATTCTGAAAGCTTAGATGTCATTCCAGGACTTCTTAAAAGCAGAGATGCCTTGAGTGAGGATGAGTTTGGAGGCAGCAGTTCATTCCCAAGTGGCCTATTCTTTTTTTAATAAGTGAGTTTTAGAAAGAGCTAAAAAAGGATTAGCAGGTGCTGTAAAGAAGATACACTGTGCCCTGTTTTCTCTAACCATTGCTCTCTTTATTAAATGCCTGTTTTACAGAATCCTTGAAATATATTCTTCTTCCATGAGAGTAGCTTCTCTTTCTTGTGCTTTTTTAGAGTTTTGAAATATTTCAATAGAAAATGATAAAAGAAAAGGATTAAATGATAAAGTGAATCATAATCATAGAATAGGGTGGGTTGGAGGGTACCACTGGAAATCACTTCTCTCTGGTTCCTTAAACAACTTTCACATCTGTGCTCAATATATACATTTTTTTTCTCTTCAAAGAAAAGGATTTCCACAGAGGAGAGAGATTTATTTTTTTTCCTGAGGGGAACATCCATTCTGTTTTGCTCTGGATGATTTTTTTGAAATGAGTGGCATGGTGTGGCTATTGGTTTGTGTATGGTGTAGCTGATTCTCCAGACTTTTTTTCAGTATTTTTCTCTTTTTCTTTTTTTTCAATTTTATTACGTATATTGGCAGCTTCTGGAATTCTCATAAAGACGGGGAAACAGGAAATAAACCTACTCTCAACTAATCTTTATTTCTGCCTCAGTTGCACTGGCTATTTGGACCAATGATTTCAGAAAGAAACAATTGGGTGGTGGGAAATCCTTCACAAGCAGACCTTTCTACAGTGTTTTCCAGATTGTGACACCTACCCTTTCAAGAAAAGAAGGTACCTGGTTTGGTATAGGCTTAAGGATACTGAGAGAACACTGGGCAAGAAGAATTCTTTTTTTTCATAGCTTGTTATAGACTTCTAAAGCAAAGAGTAAGAAGTAACTTATCTCTGGTCTCTTAGCTCACGAAAGAGACAGTGGAGTTCAGTCTCATTTCTACTGTGTACTCCAAAGAGTCTTTCCCCTCTAGTACTTAGTTTCAGGCCAGTGTCATTTGGCACCGGATCTGGGAGATCTAGGTCTTGAGAGTCCTTAATACCAATTGAATTGCAATTCTGGAATGGGTAAATGTGCTGTGCAAAGAGTAAAGAAGGAATGCCAGTTTGCTCTAGGTAGACCTGTAGTAACAATGGATTTTAATTTGTTTTCTGTTTAGAAATGCAATGCTTATGCAAGATTCAAGTTAGGAAGATGATGAGGGTGTGGTTTTCAGAGTCAAATATATTTAGGCTAGTGTTTTAGGTATTTTTTATGGTTAGAATTAGACTGTCAGATTGTCTGGTTGCCTAAAGATACTCTGCCGCAAATAGATACTGTTAATATTTTCAATATTAGACAGAACATGCAAAGACTGTGAAGAATAAAAAGGATAGAGACTTTTCATCAACCATGATTATTCTTTTAAGTCATACTGTTTAACATGTGCATGAGGTTCTCCATCAACAGCCTGTATAAATAAAAAATGCCGTATTTTTTTTATCACTTGAGTTGTCATAAGAAATGAGTTATTCCCATGATTGTGTTTATGGAATTGTTATTTACTCATCTTTAGGATGACTCAGAGTGTAGTTGGTCTATTTGTCAATATATTTTTGCAAATTATGTTGTCTTTCTACTAGTTATCTTTTCTCATATCAGTGGTATCACTTATACACTTAATTATAGTTTTCTCTCCTTTTGTTTTTTTATGTTCTTATGGTGTTCCTTATAATCCTCTACAGTTCCTGAAATAATTTCAGGATATCTATATTACCAGCTTTTGAATTATTTTCATGCTTTTGAGAAGTTTTATGGTTGAGAAATAAAACTGACTCAAGTTGTGTGTAATTTGCTTAATACTTTATTTTATATCTCTTTTAGCTGTCTGCAGGTAATTTTATCTCCATTGTTTTTTTAAAAAGGAAAATAGTCTTTAAAAATTGAGCTATTATATTTGTTTTTTTTTTCTTTGAGACTTCTTTCCAGATCGTGTTTATCAAACTTGTTTGTCTCTCAGATGACATCATAGAATGGAAGATTCTGCGGTAGCTGAGCAAAATAGGGACAGATTCTCTTAAGTGGCTCAGTGAAGGTCAATTCTTTGTCTAAAAGGATAGGGTGGTTTTCAAGTGCTAAGTTATGTGTCAGGAAGAAATCAGTTGGTTTGTAATTCCCTACTATTTAACTAATGGAAGACAATACCAGAAACTAATTCTGATGTCCTTCTGACAACATAAAAGGTCTGGATAGTATAATGAAATTGGAATAAAGGGATTAATGAGAAATGCAAATGTTAATTGGTATGTAGAAAAATTAATTTCTGTGAGAGTAAATGACAGAACAAAATACTAATTTTTTCTCATCTTGCCAAAAGCTAAAAACACTTCCTACTAGCTGCTTTGGCAAAAATACTGGGGTGTTGTTTATACTTCCTTTTGAAGTCTACAGAGCAATATCTTGTTAACATCAGTAATTTTGGTTTAGAATTAGAACTCTTGTTTCTTGATCACTAAACACAGTGGAAAAATCATGGTAGCAGGGGATTGTGTTCTGAAGCAGTGGATCCTAAAAGCATTGTGTAAATGAACCTGCTCTGAGAAGATCCACTGCAGTTTCTCTCACTGCAGCTCCACATCTGACTCTTTGCCATGGGGCCCTTGCACCACTTTGTCTCTTGCTGCTGACTCAGGGTTTGCTCCATTGTCCTTAGTGCCCTAATTCCCAAGATCACCCCAGGATCATTCCCAGGATCATTAGCTCCTTTAACTTTCCCTGGAGCTGCTATTGTTCTTTTTGAGACAAAGTTGCTGAGTTTGGCTGTGCCCTGATAGACTTGGTCTAGAGCCCTACGTATCTTTGCACAGTGCTCTTGCCAAGAGATCTGATGGGCTGTTCATGAGACCACAGTTCTGAATAATTTAGAAAAAGTGCTAACTGGCAGTCACTACATAAACGACCCATTGGCTGATACACCAGAGAGTTGTCCAGAGGAGCCTCAACAGGCTGGAGGAATGGTTTGACAGGAACATGGTGCAGTTTAACAAAGACAAATGCAAAGTCCTGCATCTGGGCAGGGACAACCCCAGGCACCATTGTATACTGGGGGTGATCCAGGTGGGAGGCAGCTTTGCAGAAAAAGACCTGGAGGTCATGGTGTACACCAAGTTCATAGAACAGCTCAGGATGGGAGAGGCCTCAGAAGATCATCTGGCCCAATGTTTTGTGGAAGAGAGTAGATGAGATTATTTAGCACCCTGTTCATTTTCGTCTTGAAAACCACTACACCTGGGCTGCTGGGACCAGTTCCAGGCTCCCCAGTGCAATAGAGATATGAAATGGCTGGAGGGAATCCAGCTACTAAGATGTGAAGGAATCCTTTGTCTGAGGAAAGGCTGAGAGAGCTGGAACTGTTTAGCACAGAGAAGGCTTGGCAGAGGTTCTTATCAACATCTTTCAATACCTGGAGGGAGGGTGCATTGTGACACCATCATTGATTGTGTGACAAGAGCTCTTTCTTCTGCCCCATGGCAAGCACTCAAAACAGGAAAAACTATTTACCTGTGACAGTTCTTTTTAAGGATTTATTGGTTGTATATACTTCCACAACACCACCTTGCAGCTTTTCCCTTTGTAGTCCATATAGAATTATGAATCTTGGGTTGAAAGAAAAGCACTCAGCTGCTTAAATAGCCAAATGATCCTTATCAATATAAGACATGTCATCCTGGACAGTGCTTAGCAATGAAAATAAACCCAGATTACAGTGTAGATATGTAATCACACTCTGAATATACAGGTGAGTAAAATCTCAAATAACATTCTTTCTAAATGGCCTGTCTGTTTAAGGATTATCCACAATCAAGGGAACTGAACTCTGATCTAGTCTGGAAAAACACCTTTGTGCCTAGTAGTTATTTTGATACATCTGGCTTGTCTGAACAGGCCCCCAGGATCTGCTTAGCACTGCTTCTAGAAGAACTGAAATCTGTTCTTCTTAACACTTAGTGAAATGTCTTGATTTTTGGGTGTAGAATACACCATGTCTGGCTTTCCAACGCACACAATGTATGTTGGTAAAATCAGATGTTCAGTGCTTGTATTTATGTATAAACAGTCTGCATCTACTGCAGTGCCTAGACTGCTTCTAGAGCTTTGTGAAAAGTTAGAAATTGCTCTCCTAGACTTTTGCAGACCTGAAGACACTGATATATCAAGGATCCAAAATAAAACTTTGTAAAAATTTCAGAAACATTTTTGGGTTTTAAATAAACTAGAAAATAATTCTGTGGGACCTGAAGGCGATGTAATGGAGGAAAATACATTGTGGACAAACTGAATGACTGTGAGGCGAAGATGGACAAAAAGGTTTGTTTACCTTATCAAAATAAAGACCAAAAATAATACAGCTTTAAGGTTAAATGATTAAATAATCTGGAGCTTAGATTTGCTTCTGAGGAAGTAACTTAAAGATAAGAATGGTGGTTTCTGTATAGAAAGGGCTCTGCAGTTACAGATGTGTAGAAATCATGTGCTCGTAATTAGAGTTCTTTGGCTTAATAAAAAGGGTATGTTTAAAAATAGAAAATAAATCTATTTCCAGACATCAGATCGTGTCTACAGTGTAGGTCTTCCTTACAGCATTTACTCAGGGCATGCTATGCACAGTATGTTAGTAGCTGTCTGCCTTTTTAAGAATCTTCTCAGGTTCTGATTTACATGAGGTAGTCCCAATTCCTGTCTCTACTTTAGGAGAGAGTCCATGGATCCAGTTTACATGGGTGTAAAAGGAAAGGCTTATAACATCTGGATGAGCAAAGTTGTGTGAGGTCTTGGCACTTGCAGAAGGAGATACTATGGGGCTTATGATGTTTTTTGTCCCCACTGCCCTCATCTTTTTCTCATTCCCCTTTATTCCTACTCTTCTCTTTGAAAAGTAACCTGTGTATTCTTCATTCTTTATTATGCTATCTCCATTACTGTGATTCTGTGTTCTTCTCCCACTTTGTTACCTAGTTTTGCTGTAAGGATATATGAGATGATACAGGATCCTTACCGTGAGGAGAGGGTAATGTAAAGAGGGAATGCATTGAAGTCGGACAATTCGGAAAACATGGTCATGTCCTCTTTTTGTTCTAGTTGAGCTTTGCTACCTTGCTGACCACTGGTACTTGATAGATACAATCCTGTAGAGAAGCATTAACTTGTTAGTATTAGGCCATGTGTCTTCTTAACTGGTAATTAAGTACTCAGGGGTACCAGCAATACATTTCTACTAATAATTAATAAAATTTAAATTAAGGGGTAAGTCTCTGGCTTGGTGGCTATCTGCAGTGTCATAGGTTATGTTAATTCAATGAAACTATCTTTAATTACCTCCCTATTTTTAATACCCACACATAACGTTGTGTCTGGGAACGCCCCTACCTCTGCATATCTGTGCCCAGGTGTTTGTCAAGGAAAATAACACCTTTCTTGGGCCAAATCTGTAGCCAGGGTGATGCTAAGGGTCTAAACCCTTGGGACAGTGTAAGACAAAGTTCAGGCCCGTTGCCAGACTCTGTTTGGCAGGTAAAGAGGTAGACAGATTCTTCATGTTTAAGGTGCAGTATGAGAAAGGAGCCCAAGCACTGTTCCTCCATTGGGATCTTACTTTCGCTTTTGTGATTCAACCCTTGCTGTTGTGTGCAGTTTCTTTGGAGATTACTAGTTCAATTCTTTGCCTCTGGGATATAGTTTGTAAAAATGTAGTTTTCCCTGGAATACCATGCAAGGGTGAGAGTTTGCAGATTTACTATTAACAAGAGGCTCATGGCAAGAACAAGCAAGTAAATGTCTAAACATGCAGAATTTCTTAATAAATGCAGCTTTCACTTAATTATCTATTCTTCCACCGCAGGAAAATACTGAACACGTATTGGGTCTGACTGAGTTATTTTCCCTGGAGCAGCCCTCACAGTTCTGTGCTTTGCATTGGTAGCTAAAGGGTGTTGTTGAAAACAGACCAGCATTTTGGCTACTGCTGAGCAGCACTGCACAGCATCAGTGCTGTCTCTCCAGCATAAGCCTGTCACCAGTAGGCTTGGGGTGGGCTAGGTCTTTTGAAGGGACATAACCAGTACAGCTGGACAAGACTGACCAAAGGGATTCCATAATGTATGATGTCTGCTCAGCAGTGAAAGCTAAGACGAAGGAAGTGAGGAGGCATTTATTATTATAAGGTTTGTCCTCCAGAGCAATCACTATGCATACTCAAGCTCTGCTTTCTTGGAAACGGCTGGACATTGCCTGTTGGTGGGAAGTTGAGCATAAATCTTTTATGTTTCTTTGGTTCTGCAAGTGGCCTTTGCTTTTGCGTTATTAAACGGTTTTTGTCTTGATCCGTAGGTTTTTCTCCATCTTGTTTCTACCCTTGGTTCTGCTGAGGAGGGGAGTGAAAAGAATGGTGTGCTTGGGCACCCGATGCCTGTCCAAGGTCAACCCACCATACCACACTACTCTAGTGTTGGCTCACTTTCCTTTTCAAAGTCCTCACACTATGGGTACATCCAAGAAAGCAGTGTTCTGCATTGAGGCTACTATGATTTCTTTTATATGAGAAGGATAGAAATGATCCAGTTGCCAAGTTCTTTTTCTTCTGTAAATCATCAGAGCCTCTGTCAGTTGATTTCTTGATGAGCCCCTTATCAGACGAAAAGATTTCTGCCAATTGACTTTGTTTCCAAGGCAACCACTCTCTTGACAAGCCAGTTCCCTTCAATAGTAGGTGACTTATTTTTTAGAATAGGTCAATTATATTTTAACTGCATTGTTCTTAATAAGATACTTCTATTTAAGTTTCAGTCCTAAATGAAAATGTAAAGATAACAAACCAAAAGTCTGTGTAACTAAAATGAAGTTGGCAGAGTGGTAAAGCTACATAAAGGGGTTTTATAATCTCTCACAGAATTCCTAAATTGTATGAATTCCCTAAAGAAAAGCCTGCCCACCAACTATTCTCATTTACATAGGTATTCAGTGTATTAATTTTCTGAAAATAATGGACATTTGCTCGACTTACAAGGATATTTCCCAAAAGCATAGATGGTTGTACTGCTGGTATTCATAGAATAATTTGCTTTCCTGATAATTTAAGTCTCTGAACTGGTTGATACTGATGTTTAAAAAGCAATAGATTCCAACCCAACTTCTTTTTGTGCACAATTGGTGTGGTCTAACTCTGCATCTCATGCATGTGGTGTTTCTGCCTGGTAAGTTATCTCATCCTTTCCTTCAGTGGCTTTTTGTATTAATTTGCTTTTGCTTCCAACAAAACTCATAGGATTGTCTTTGTTGAGTTTCTTGGATTCATCCTGGATTTACATTTTCTGGGAAGAAGCACAGACAGGATATATTACAAAACTTTTTTCTGAGGAAAGCAAATTCAAACATCCCTATTCATATAGGCATGTAGTATCATGCCTACACACAATTCTGAAGGTACTGATTTCTGAATATAGCTATGTTTAGTATAAGGTGACTGAAGTAGCTCTCTTGCTTATCCAATGTTCTTTCAATTTCTAGTCTTGATTTCAGGGATGGCTGAAAGTTGTAGAAATATTTCTGAAACTTTTAAAGTTTGTAGGACAAAGTATTGGCAGAAATGGAATCAAATTTTTATTTCTATCAATACATTGAACTGTCTGTAATGTGAGTTCTAAACCCCTTCCATCTTAAGAGATGTCACAATTTTAGAGATGCAAACACTTCTTTTTTTTTCTTTATAAAGTATTGCCTCCCCAGAGGTGTAAGAAATGCTATATGTCAGCTGAAATAATTTCAAGGTACTTTGTATAAGCATTTAGATTTTGGAGCACTTAAATCCTCATGCTGTAAAAATAAAGCATTATTTTCTGTTAGCCATAATGAAGCAACTGTTCCTCTGTAATGTGATTGCTTGGGAAATTTTTGACTGATCACAGTGAGCTATCCAGTCCCTTTTGTAGGGAACTGTTCTTGCAAGAGCTTTGTCTTTTGTTCTGTCTCCATCTGTTGATAAGATGACTTACATCTTCTGTCTGGACTGACAGACAGGATTTAGGCACCAATCCAGCAAACTACTTAAACAACAGTTTAGCTTTAAGCTTTAGAGTAACTAAATTACCTGGTTAAAAAAATTGAAATAACATTGCTAGCACACTACTGTTGTCTTTAGAAGGGAGTTCAGGAGATTAGGTTGTATTGGTACATCAACTTCAAATGGAATAAGAGGTGTTAAATTAAACATAAATTGAGAATGGAAAACATAGATTGACTTTCCTCTTTAGTACAAGAGAAAAGATTCCAGTTTGATAACAGAGTGTCTACATCTTGTATATTTCTTTTAGATCAGTGCTGCTTGAGTGTATAGCTAGGCAAACAGAATTGATAAATAAATTTATTATAGATGTATGGAGTAGTTTCCTCTGTCCAAAGAATGACTGACCATAAAATCAGCAGAAATTATGGCATTACTTTGTAAAACAATAGAAATGGTGACACTAACAGAAGTAGTGACTGATACTCAGTTAGCAGTAGTTCACTGGCAGACCCAGAAATTCTAATATATACTTTAAAGGTCACTCAAGTGTTTGTTTCATTGAATGGTCTTCTTATTAAATGATTTAAAAGTGTTAATCCAGAAAAAAAAATACTGTCCTTGTGAATGGATGAAATTAAAGTTTTAAGCTAGATGAGTTTTATATTCATTTAATGAAGCTGATGGTAAAATAGAAATTGTCTGTTTCTGAATTTGGTTTGGTTCATCTTTCAGTTTATTGAGCAAGCAGAAATGCTTTAGGTTTTGTATTCCATAATGGTGACCTCTTGTGGTGTGAATATGTCAGTATTTCTTTAGGAGCTTTCTGTAATACATATGGGAGGAGGCTGTATTTACATGTAACTTTTAATGAGCAGCTAACTTACTAACTTAATAAAATAACATATTATTTTCAAATTATTTATTAATATGAACAACTCAATGCTTGTGAAAGAAAAAGCTTTTTGAACACAGTTTTCTGATAATCCTTTTTTGTGTCCATACTGTATCTTTTAGTAACCAGATGAAAGAGCCTGGCAAAATGTCATCACAGCCGAGGACTTCAGGCTGGAAGAGAAGAGTAACAGGTACAAGGAATTTCAATCTCCATTAAAAAAATGTGAAATGCACTCAGATAGAAATAATCTAATTCTTGTGATTTGCCAATATTGTTCTTCATTATTCACTGAACAGTATTTTTGGTTTCCTAGATACATTGAGTTTTCTTACTGTTCTTAGTAAAGAGAAACAATATTCAAGAGATCTTCACTCTAAAAATCTGTTGGTATTTTCTATCTTGCTTTTCCCATATCTAGGCTTAAGAATTTGCCAGTCCATGAATACCTTATTTGCCCATCACTTTTTGTAATTTTTCATAGTTGCTCAGAAACTAATAAAATTATGCCAGCCTTTATTATCTGAAGAAAAACATTTCAGATTGCTGTGTAGGGATGCATTTTTCTAATTTTCCATAACAGATTTTAATAATATTTCCTCATAGCTGACACATTTCATACATCACAAGTGCATATTTGAGAGTCTGGTATGGAGACCTGAAGTTCCTACTGCGCTATTATTATTGCGCTTTATTACTATTTTTCTAGAACTGAAAAATTCTTTGATTCCAGATGATTCTGGCAAAGGTTGTACTGTGCTCTGCTCTCATTTCCATATGAGGAGCAGAGAGTATTTACCATGTTATGCAAGTTAGTATACTTACAAGCCTTTTAATTTGTTTGTGCTATTTTATTTGTGTTACTGAAAATACAAAGTGTGTTTTTAGGATTGTTTCTTTTTATATCTACTTTCTTAACATTATGTAGCTTCCTTAGTTTGTGCATGCTTCATCTGTAATCTCACAGTAAAGAGTAGGATAGCACTAGGAATTCTCCATAATTTCTCCTTTAGAATGGGATTCTGGGTGGAGCATTCATTTACAAATGATTTCTATTTTCTGATATGAATTGTATTTATGCTTTGGCATTTTAGAGAGGAGGTAGACTGTTTAAATACTGGCCTATTCGTGGCCACTCAGTATTCAGTGAAAAGGCTAAACATTGTAAGTCAGGCAGTACTCAGCTTTTGAAAGCTCAGTGTTGCTAAGGCTCTTGTATTTACATGCTAAAAACAGCAACCAATAAATGTAGACTGATTAGTGATTTTTTTTTTTTTGACCAGAATGCAAAGCAGCGGTTAAGACCTATGAAAAACTGAGACAACCAACTTGAACTTGCTGCATTCTTTTGCTTGAGTATTTTGAATTGTAGTTCAACTCTATTAGAAAGTTCTGGACAGCTTTTGTAATATTTTAAATGTAGCTAGTACCCTAACTTTTCATCAGCAGCTTAAAAAATCTCCCAGGACTGAGACACATACAGTTTAGTAATGTTGCTTTTCTTTATAGTCGTGTATTGTCTGGTCATTCTTATTGTTAGGATTAATACTGTTTAGTAAAAGCTGATTATCTTCTTTTTCACTTAGGTATAAGAGATACTTTCTTAAAAAAAAATTATGCCATTATGACTTTCAGTTTGCTGTATTCTTCTGATGAATATGAGACAAGTGAGGCAGAGTAGTACAAAAACATCCGTTCTTTTCATTCTGAACTGAAAATTAAATGGCTTCGGTAATTTTGTTTTTTAAGTGAGAAGTTCGGCTCTCTGCAAATGCATGCCTGATGTTTTCTATTCCTTGCCTAATGAACTTGTGTATATGTAGTTAAAAAGTCAGTCCCATTGTTCAGTTTAAGAGATGTAGCTACAGATAGAAAATAAAAGAAATAATTCAGTCAGTGTGTGGGTTTTGTGGCAGGAAGGAAGAGTGCACACTATTCTAGTGTTCTCATTTCTAGTTTCTCATTCTAGTGTTCTGTACTTTTACATTATCCAGAACAGAATTTTCACTTCATTGCAAACACTGCATAGTGTTTAGTTTATTAGGCTACTCACCATTTTAAATAAGATTGTCAACTGATTTGATCTAGAACATAAAAATGGTATGCAAAATAATAAGAATAATAATTATATTTGCTAATAACATGTAGTTATATATAATAGATACATAAAAATATAGTTTTACAATGTTATGAAATAGAAGCATTTTTTAATAATTTTTTGAAATAGATATATTTGATAGATTAATTGTGCATAAGATGTAGGTAGACAGTTAATATAGACCAAAAAAAGTCTGGATTATTTTCTAAAGAACAAGCTTTTAAAGTAGGAAGTTTTTAATTGTTTTACTGTTCTAAGTAATGCCAGTAGACAGTCACTGTTTTAAGGTCTGAGGTAATGTTCTTATGATGAAAACCTCATATTATTTGTGTTCTCAGGTACTATAGTATTTTTGTGTTCCTTCATGTTTGTATTAAGAATTTACCTTGTCCTTTAAATGCAAGAGCTAGTAATGAACAGGAGATATTTTCAGACAAATTTGTAGCTTAAAGAAATGTGTATAATCCAGCCTTAGTGGCTTTCTAAATGTTACTTAGTAGAGTTATGTGACTTCTATTTCCCTATTTAAAAAAGCAAAAACAATGCAACAGCCCAGATCCTGACTTTATAACAGGTTTGTTTGCCTGCACGATAAAGAGCTTAACCCAGTCTTGAACTCCAAACACATGCCCACGTGCACCTTGTAAGCAACTGTTAGATCCTTTACATCTTGAGTTTCACAGAAACTCTGGATCTCCACCTGTAGTGGCCCAATAGTCAAGGCCAGAATTTTGTCATTTCAAAAGGTCCTATGTGGAGGTGTAAAGGATGTTCAGCAAGTCAGAATAATTCCCAGTGATACTGCTTCTATATGAAAGTGAATCCATTTTTTAATAAACCATAAGTTCACCAACTTCCTTGCCCAATCTGAAAACAGATCTCTGCTCCCACTCTTGTTTCCAGAAAAAAAATCTAATTTGATGGTTTTTAGATCTACCAATTTTTGACTTGATGTCTGTAATACATTTTTTTTTTGTATTTTCTTTTCGAAGCTAAGTATAAAAAAGCTTAAATATTTTTAAAAACTGTCTTTGTGGACAAGGTTTCTGATAGTGAAGAGTAGCTTTTTCTCAGTCAAAGGGATATTTGGCTGAGGGCAGCCAAGAACAGTGGGAGTTGGTTGCCTTCAAGATTTATGACATGTTTTTTGGAGACAAAATGTCTTTCACATCTCTATAGTTTACTATTCATTTCACAGGTTGCCATGTGAAAAACTGCTGAATGCAATAAAGAATAGGAAAGAAACATACATTTTATAAAAGCTTAGTCATGAAGTTCACAAAACTAATTGCATGAAGTAGTTGGAATTGCTAACAGGATGTAATAACTAACAGGACTTTTCCCTAACTGACCAGTCAGTTAATCAAGCTTCGTGTAATATCATGCATGTGTACTAGATAAAATTCTACAGTCCTACAGGATTGTCTGTAGTATGCACTTTTTTAAACAAATAATAAGCTGTCCTGTGAACACAGAGCATAAAAATAGTAGGACACTTTGATGTTTAAGTAGTCATTACCTTCCAATTCAGTGATCAAATGAAACATTAATGTCAACAAACAAAAGCTTTACAGTACAGCTTTACATATCAAACCACTTATCCATCTAGTTTTGTTTGAAATGTTCATTTTTGAAAACATGTAAATGAAAAGCTTGAATTCATAGAATAACCCAGAATATAGCAAAACATGACATTTTTAGTTTTTTTTCCAGACTAATGAATAAAGTATTTGTAGCTATTTATTATTGTAGAAAGTGAAACCTTCACTGAATGTGTGCTTTTGTTTTGAATGTATTTTGAAGGTTTAAAGGATGAAACAAGAATAAATGGATGGGAAGAGGAAGATTTCTTTTGGCATACAAAGATTCTACCAATTCTGCATGAACTAGAACAAAGTGGGTAACACTGCTCTGAAAGGGTGTATTTTCTGTACTGTTTCTTGCAGGAAGAATGGGACTCGTTTGTGTTTACTACAAAATAATAACAACAATTGGGGTATGTGACCTTTTATGCTTTCAGATGTTCAGTGACTTCACAGTGTAAAACTGGCCTGGACAGTTTAGGTGGCCTTGCTTGAGCACAGGGGTTGTACCAGATGACTTTCAGAGGTCATTTCCAGCCTTGCCCATTTTGTGATCCTGTAAAAAAACCCAAAACTGGTTTAGAGAAGATCTTATCTTGTCTGATTAAATTACCTTATTTTAGACAACATAGCTCTGCCATCTTAGGAGTCAGTGTTGAGCTAATAATAATTTTTAAAATAAAGTACTGCACAGATTCACTGCTTTAACCACAGACTGTGTTGAAGGTCTCGATTCATTTAAAAAAACTAAGAAAAGCTTAACTGAAAATTTCCATTTGTGATTAAAATGTTAGATGTGCCAGAAAATTATGTAATGACTCAGAATACTGAAGCAAAATAGAGTAAATTAAGTATAGCTTGAAAGATTAAACTCTGGAATCCATTTTTCATTGAAAAAGTTATTCAGCTGCCTTCTCTAGACATCATATTTATTTGAATGTTGGGAATATAGAAAGTAGATTTGTTTTTACAAGTAGTTGTTTTACAGGATCTTTAGCAGTGTTTGTGATAGCATGGTACGGATTAGAGCTTTTTTTACATAGTTTTGCAGATGTTGATGAGTATGAGACACCTGTACAGTGCTAAGTGATTCCCAATATATGTAATTGTTTAAAAAAGACAATTTGTGGGATAAAAGACAAAGATGTGGGATTCTCATTCCTACATCTGTCGCTGATGGATAGAAAACAGTGATCAGGAAATTTGAAAACAGCTGTGTAACTTCATATTTTCCTTGCTTAATGCCAAGATTGTCAAATATCAGACACTGAGTTATGGTTTTGCCTGGTGAGGTGTTCTTTATTCATAAGCAAAGTAAAATTTAGAGGTAAAATCTAATGTCTTTCCTTTGTCATGAATGTAGCTTAGGAAGGTCAGTTTTCATGCCCCTTTTCATCTGTCTTTACTTGATGTGGTTAGCATATTGAGGTGTTTTTAAAAACCTGACGAGTTTTGGCTTAGTTTTTCTAATAATAGATGACGTTATCTAGTGATACTTTCTCACCAGTTGACTGAGTGTAGTACTACAAAAACCTTAAAACCTGAGTTTTGCTACTTCTTTAATATTAACATGAATTGAAACTGAATTGCATCATTGCCTCCTGCAACTGTGTGATATATTACTTTTTTTAGACTATTTACTGCACGATTCTTATAAAAATTATTATTAGAATTCCATAATTGAAATGCTTTAAGTGGATCTGTTGGTAACTTATTTATTTTTTTTTAATTTAATGTGCAGTCGTTTGCTTCATACCTTTCAGCTGCACATGAACTTAGGTCACATTTAGTTTTTCAGGTATTAATAGAGAAGCATTTTCTTCACCTTCCTTAAGCAAAAATATTCGCAGAAACCTTTCCATTCAAAATCAAATATGAAGTTAACCTGGTACTTATTTATTGCCTAAATTTTTCTGATTATGATGTATTTGAGTTGTTTGCAATATGACAAAAAAACCCCCAAAGTCTCTTTTTGTAGAGCAATAATTTATTTTGTTACATTCCAATACTCAGGAGGTTAAGCTTTAAAGTGCCCCATGGGATGACTGATGAATAATTTTTGTTGTTGTTAATTTTGATGAAATGGCATGTAAGACTTTTCAGATTTGGTTCCTTGCCACTCCTGTTTCACTGCTTACTGGAGCAGAGCATTTAGAATCATGCTATATTTTGTTAAATGTTCTGTGATGATGGGAGTAGAAATGGAATAGTCATTGCTGTTCCTAGAGTGTGATGAGTGCAAATTGAGAGCTTCCAGGCACTTCTCAGCCTTAGGGATTGGTCCTTCAATCTGCCTGCAGATTTGGGGCCTCAGATATGTTTTTTGTTGCAATTTCCTGTCCATACATCTGTCATCACAAGTGCTTTGCTTCCTTGAATATGACTCTGTTTCAGTTGTGAAGTACACCACGAGTAAATGCAAAGTTTATACTGCCAGATCAGGTGGATTTACGTGGGACTTTGTGTCACCTTATGGACAAAAGCAAATATATGAAATTTTCTAAAAAATCTCACCGTTCAATTTTAAAAATAGACAAGACTATGCTGAGATGCAGTTTTTGTAATAATTTACTGATTTATTTTTGTGTATTTTAAACAGAGTCTGAGATATGGGTGAGGAAGTAGACCACTTTGTTATCAATAGGACAACATTCCACTCAAATATATCTTGCACCTCTACACTGAAGTGTTCTAGCACATTTTTACATTCACTTTTTTTTAATCCCAGCAAGGTTTGATGTTTAAAGTTACATATGGGGAGAAAAATGCTCCATAACTATCCCTTTTTCACATCTAATGTTTGGTGGAGTGCTTTAAAGAATGTTTACAGAGACACAGTTTCCTGGTAGACATTTGATCAATCTCATTATTAAGCACTAAAGGTGAGTTTCATTTTATCTGTAGGTATTATTTTGGCTCAATGACTTCTTAGCTTGAGTCTCCTTTTTGTGAAAAAGCAGAATAAAATTATTTCTGAGGATTATGTTATCATGTAAAAACATTTATTCAGTGTCTTAGTTTTTTTTTGTTGTGCAACCTGTTCTTTATTTTGTTCTTCATGTATTGAGATGCTCTGGATAAAGTGGCACTGATAATTATTTTTTATTTTTCTTTCCCTTCCTACACCATTCAAGTAGAAGACAATATAGAACACCTTTGTCTAGCTTGTACCAAGCTCTATCAAACCTTGGATGAAGGAAATATGCTTGGGAAAAGATTTAAAAGAAGAAACGACCTTCTGAAGATATTATATAAACTTGTAGACATTGATTCAGATCTGCTTTCCCTGAAGCTGGCAAAGATTATTTTGGCTGTAAGTGTTTTGAAATGCTCTTTGGTAGAATGTGAAGCTTAAAATCAAGAATTACAACTTGGATTTAATTTTTCATTTCATACTAGTAAACTGTGTCTAAGCCTTTCCTAGGTTCAGTTTACTACCACAGAGATACTAGTTTCCCATCCATCTAGATCAGCACTTGTAGTTATTTTCTGCAGAGAAGTTACATCTGGGAAAGGAGGGACACAAAATAGCATAGCTGGTGTATTGTGGCAGGAATATTGTATAGGCATGGAAAAGACAGAGTGTCCTTAACTGGGATACATAATGCAGGGATTAAAAAAACCCAATGATTGTAAAATGTACACATGGAAGTGAAGCCTAGTTTTTGAATAACATCTTGACCTTGTTCTGAAAATACCAAAATGGAGGGTTTATTTTTGAAAATGAGTAAATGTAAATAATATTTACCTTTAGTATTTCTGGTTAAAAGAATATAGGTTAAAAGTAAATAATAGTATTTAAAAGTAAATAAAAGTATTTAGGTTAAAACTCTCAATTAAATTTTGTGCTTTAGAACTTCTTTGTTCACGTTCTGCAAAGCAGATATGGACAGTCACTGGTGAAAGGATGCCCACTAACATTGTGTTCTAGACATCTGAGTGATTTGTGTGTCTGTTGAGGGAGTCATGTGTTCTCCTGTAAGGTAGTGTAAGTTATTTATTCAGAAGATAGAGTTATATAGTCAGATACCACAGAGATGTTAAATGGTGCTTATTAAAACAAAAGATTCCTTTACAGACATTTTTCTGTGTAACCTTCTAAAAAGCATGAACCTAGAAGAAATTGCCCTTGAAATGCAGAGGAAAGGAAGAGAGATGTCACTGCATTTTTACCACCTTTACTTCTCTTTTGCGACCTCTCATCATAAGATCTTGTTTTCTGATAGCTGAGAGTAAATTTCATTATGGCATGTACTGTTGTACTGGAGGTCTTTGTGGTAGGGCTGTAGATTGCAAACCATTGATTTCCATACAGAATTTCTTCGTAAGGGAATTGGAGAAAAAAGCCTGTAAGTTACTGATGTGCTACCTGTTCATATTAATACATTGAAAGTTAAAGTCTGATATTTTAAAGCTGGCACAGTTTGCTAAATAGAGTTTAAAATACCTGAGTTTCAGGTATTTCAGTTTCCTTTAATTCTGTATACATATTCAGTTTTTAAATGTATTGTTAGGATTTCAGCTGTAATTTAATAGTTCTGTGAAAATACAAGTTTTCCATGGTGTCTGAACTTGTAGAATGCTATGGTACATTTTTGCCTGCAGATTTTGGTTGTGATTTTATGTCTTTTAATTTCTTTGCAGATGAAAGTAGATGGAAAAAATCTTCTTAGTGTTTGCAAGCTAGCATTTAAAATTTGTAGGAACAAAAAAAACTATTTCATCATTCAAAATGATACATTATTGGGTATGTATTTTTTCTTGTCTGTAAGTTAGATGTTGAAATTCAACAGTTAAAGTTGAAAAAACCTTTGAAAAAACATTTTCAGAGTTAACTTAGTCACAGAGTAAAAATTGCCTGCCAATTTAGCTCATACTAATGGTTGGTCTGGCCCAGTATTCTTTGTCTAAGTAGTGATGGGAACAGGGAATGCTGTTTAGGGGGAGCACAGGAGCCTATGTGTTTTCTGTGATGTGTTTCCCCAGCACAACTCCAGCATCCAGAACTATTCTGTTCTATTACGGACATTGCATGGTGCATCCCTGCCTAATCCCTTTTTAGTCTCTGTTTATATGTCTTTTGTTCATTAATTTGCCTTTTTGGATTTTCTGATTCTGTCTGCCTCTACAATGTCATAGAACAAGTTCCAGAAATTCTCTGTGTGCTGTTTTAAATCTATGTATTTTTTTTTTATCCCCCTGCTTGCAGTTTTGCAGGATTTTTAAGAGTTTGTAGAGTCAGCTTACCTTTCACTTTCAGGATTTTTTAAAATGCAGTCTTATCGCATATCTCTGTCTTTTCAAGACTGAGGCATCTCAGCCTCTTAGCTCTTTGAACAGATATTGTGTCATTCAGTTGTTTTACAAGTCTTTCTCTGTGCCTTCTCAAACTCCAGTGGATCCTTCTTGAGATTTATGGAACAAAACTGTCTATAGAATTCAAGCTGTGTCTACACCAAATTTTATAGAAATAAAATAATGCTGACTGTGGTGTTGGCCATCATCAGGCAGGATCTTCAAATATAGTCATTGGCTTTGTATATTTTTTTTTTATAGCTGCTGCTGCACATTGAGCCAATGGTTTTGGAGAACTGTCAGCAATAGCTTTAAGTGCTTGTAACAGTGTTTGTGTCATGCACACCCCCCCACCCCTTGCAAATATGAGAAATATGAAGAAAATGAAAGTGTGCGAGTGATAGTCAGTATTGATTGATTGATTGTAATTCCTTTCATTAAAACTTGAATATGTTTCATTAATGTAGGCCTTGATCTTGCAAGCAATTATTGCATGGTTATTGGTTAAGGCATATGTGTATATTTGCTTAAATAGTTGAGAATATTCATGTTCCTAAAGTTTAGTACACAATTGTTGTCAGAAATAAAGACAGGCCTTTCAAGTGGTAAGGAAAGGGCTCACAGGAAACAGAACAGCTGGGTAGACTTTTATACTGAAAAGTACAGTTTTGTAGAGAGCAGCATCATACACAGCATTTTAACAAGTCACATTTTGCTCTCATTTCCATCCTCATTCACTTTTCTTTCACTTGCTCTTCTTTCTCTGTATTTTGAAAACTAGAGAAGGAAAGAACATTGGTAGGCATAGTTTTATTTGTTTATTCACTCTTTGTGTTTTGGACCCACCTTGTCCCAGAAGAAGATGTGACCCCAGCCTATCATCACAACTACCAGATCCCTGTTGCAGTCACTGGGTTATGGATTCAATTTCTTTTTCTTTCCTGTCCCTGTGAACAATTTTTGTGCATTGAAGCAGCTCCTGTAGAAGAAATAAGTTAATCCTTCATCCCAGAATAGACAACTGCTTTTCAAGTTTGCTTTTCAAGACTCTGATACTGAGCAGAGCAGGAACATGAAACTGAGTTCTCACATTGCTACAACCCAACTGATATAATTGGTGAGGGTGGGAGTTTGGACAAAAGCCTAGAGTGTGTGTACTTCATTCATACACATATATACTTGGAGAGACTTTCAGCTTCAGTTGAGACAGAAATTTTTCTTTTTTAAATTTATTTAGTTAAATGATACAGGAAAATGTTTTTATTCAACTGGAACTGAATGGAACATAGGAAGCAGAAATAAATATCTCTTTGAATCAGTTACTAGAAATTCAAAGTATGAAGTTGGTTAGGATTACTCATTTGTTTAAGATACCCCCACTAAATTCAGAATGGCTCAGTTTGACTACAGAACATAGGCTTGTGTTAACTGTAAATTTTAGCATTTCAGATGTCTGACAGTGGTTGCACAAAACAAAACTTTTATGTCAACTTTACCTGCATAAAAAGTAAATCTAAAAAGGCTATGAACAGATTTCAAATGTGAGAGTTGAATTAGGCCCCTGTGCTTTTTAGTGCTCCATTTGAGATGCTTTAAGACATTTGACTTTTTAAGGAAGTAGTGGGAATTAGTAAACAAAATTCTGGCTGCACACAATCACTTTTGCAAATCTTGGCTGAGGATTTCAATGATTCCTGCTATGTGCTTACAGTTTACACTGGTTCTTGAATTCTAAGAGAACAAAAGTCAGGCCCATTCTCTTATTCATCAATAATTATTTCTTGGTTTCAGTCCAAATATTCAATTTTTCTAGCCCACTTACTAGAAATGTAAGAGTTCAATCTGAGGGTGTTTTCCAGTCATTAATCTCTTTAATGGCCAGGCTATATCAAATATAAATTTTAATATTTGGCTTTCTGAATAAGGATTTTCCTTTTAGATTACTTGTTGCAGGTTCTGTGGGACGAAGATCTACAAACAAACAATGAAGCTCTCATCTATTGCATGGCAGCTATAAAATTCATGTCTGAAAATGCAGAACTCCGTTATAAAATGGTCAGCAAAGGAGCTGTTGAAATGTTTCTGGAATTAATGAAGCAGATTAATAACATAAAAGAACATGACACATATTTCTCCAAGTTGGGCCACTTATTAGTCCAGGTTAGAATTTACCTTTATTTCTAAAAGTATGTACTTCAAGGGCAAATTAAAAATTTAATTAGAGGAGATAAGCTAACCCTGTGTGCTACTGACAGAGTTATACCTATATTTCAATAGACCTATTTTTAAGAAGTTTAATGAAGTTGTTCAGGACCTAATTTAATTACCACAGATGTTTGTGAGTAGTCAATTTTAAAGGCTTTAGAAATTCTGAAGTTAATAGAAATAGTTTTAGGTACCTAATAAACCAGTTTCTCATTACTACTTTATTGTGCTGACGATGTTCTGGATACTGTAGTAAACAGATAAAAATGTGTTCTCTATCTAAATTCTTGAAACGGAAATAATAAATACAAACTGTTTCTTCAGTATTCTAGGAGATTACAAAAAGCTTTTTATTACAAGAATAATGCATTTTAAAAATGTGTAGGGAAATACACATAGCTGTGTTTCTTTGACAAAGTGGTTTTCAAGAACTGCAATGTAAGGAAAAAGTAGTTGCAGAAGTGAACACCTTTTGAATCTTTTGAAGGCAGCAGGCTCAAAACTGTTTTTGCATACAAAGCACCTTGATAAGCGGTGGCTCTGGAAACTAATCCTTAGCCCTAAAACTGTTTAAACCCGTGTATTTTAGAAACACTGGGGAATGGGTATTGTATTTACCAAGGATTTGCCAGGTAAATTCCTGGCATTTGTTTGGAAGTTTATATGTAATGATTAGCAGATGGTTGAATTGTAAATTTTCAGGTACTTCATAGGACATTGGACAATTTTCTGAGGTAGCATTTGCACTGGCTTTGTCAGCTAATTAGGTCAGATTTCTTTAATTCTCTACTAGTTTATAAGCACAGGATTTTATACGTCTTGAAATTATATGAGAAAACAGATTTTATCATCACATTACTACTGGTGATTTTTGTCTGATTTTTTTAGTCTTAGTAATAAAATTAATGATTTTGTTTATTTCCAGGATCTTGACTAGCTGTCTGAACTTCCCTACAACTTTGCAGGAATGTTTTTCTTCCATTATTGGTCTGTGGAAAAATTTAGGTTTTTTAATCAAGGGTTTAATTTGCAAATGTGTAAAAGGAAAACGTTATAGTTTATGCTTTCTTTAAAAAATCTCTTATATCTCTACTCTTTTCAGTACAAATGGAAGTGTAGCAGAACTGCTTTGTACTGTTTGAATAGACTGGCTGTTTCTAAGGAGTTCTTGAGTGTTTTGTGGAGCTGTCACTGACAGCTGTCTCTTACTGAGATTGCTCTTTCATTTGTTTGTGTTCTCTTCTATAGTAGTACGGATACTTTGGCTTTCTTCCTCTTGTGAGAAAAGTAGTGATTCCTACTTCTATGGAATTCCTTTGTGACTTTCTTATATCAGTTCCTTCAACAAATCCACGTGCACTACTTCCTTCATGTGAGTTAACTGATCAGTCAACACAGATGAATGAATGGCTCTGTTTTAGAGATGACTGAAGAAAGTTTCTTCTGTAATTGATGTCTTCAGAAAAAAATTTTTGTAGCGTATGCATCTTGTAGCAACAGATCAAATAGCCAGTGACATAAAGAAAGAATGTATTCAGTGACAGAAAGCAAATTATGTTGAAGGAGAAAAACACTTTAAATAGTCACAGTGGTCTCTGAAGGAAGTTCTGCTATCTCTTAACCTTGGTAACTGAAGTATCGCATTTAATTGGGACCAACTTTTCATTCTTTTAACTGTATAATTGCACAATCACCAGATGGCAGTGTTATACATAATCTTACTAGATCCTTTTTGTGGGAATAAAGTCCCTATCTGATTTCTTCATTCTTCCACAATGGATTTTTTGCAGAAGTTATACAATAAAAGAATAAAAATTTTTGTAATTTTTTTTTTTCTTAACAGAGGACATGAAACCAGGGTCATCTTTGATTAATTTTATGTTGCTTAACCTAACAGTCTGTTAATATTTATACAAAATATAGTAATGCTTATTCAAAACCCAAGATTTTTGGAGAGTCACTGTTACTAAGTACTCCGTTCCTTAATTGAAAAGCACTTAAATGTCTTCTTTAAAAATAGCATTTGTCAGCAGCTAAATTTTCTGTTTGGGTGAATTTGATCTTTCATATGGCAACATAAGGATTAGGGCCGGTGGGGATTGCTAAAGACAATTGTTACACATTTCTCTCAGAAACACAGTGTCTGCTTGATGCAATCACAATATCTCTAGGATTCAGCTGCTGTCTGGCTAGCTTCTATTATTTTTAAACTCTTCAAATTTCAGTTGCATATTAACTGTGTTTTGTGGATATATACTTCTATGAACTGTTGAATGCTGTTTTCTTGCACAGTTAAGTGTATATATTATTTTGCATTTCTTTTCCTTTCCAACCTGTCTTTGTCTGAGGATGGCTCTTGATAGAATGTACTGCTTGAGGATTTTGAACCATCTAACTGTATCAGGCATTGAAAAATTTTACTCTTTTTGGAGAACTCTATACCACTGGCTATTGGTATTTTTTTTTTCCATTTTCTAGTACATAAGTCTCTTTGCTGCAGTGAAAGCTCTTGTCTGGGTTTGAACAACACTTCTAGTATGTGGCTTAGCCTTCATTTCCTTTATTGTCTGTATTGAAGCTTAGATAGAATTCATCAAATATCATCTTACGCTGACTGTGAACATCTTGAATGTAAGCACTGAATGGAGTCACCTGTCCCTATTACATGTGACAGGAATTTTTCTGCCAAAACTTTTGAAAAGCAAAGTATTTGATCAGAATATATTTATTAAAATATATCTCCAGTATTGTGTTGATTTTTGAAGCATCATGACTTGAGAAGGAATGTGCATCTGGAATTTTTTTTTGCAGTTGTTCAGTTAAAATAATAAAAAACTCCAGGTGTCTTATTAAACTATGAGTGATATGAAGCAAATGGCTTCTGTAGGTTTCAGATTCTCTGTATTATAAATTTAGTATAAATTGCATATTTCGTGCTGAAGTTAAATCCATTCACATATCACTTTATCACATTTTTTTCCCTCTCATGCCTTGCTTCTCCATTTTGACATGTTGCATCTCCTGTTGCTCCATTACAGAACATCATGGGGTCGCTGAAGATTTGTTCTCTGCTGTCAAATTTGTTGAAGTAGGACAGCAAATTTGAAAGCTGCTGGAGAATGGACAGAATATGCATAGAGCCCTATGTGCAAAAGCTGAAACACAACATCTTAACCTGCTCTTTGTCAAGAGTTTTTCTTTAAAATTAGCAATTGCATATCACTGGATAAGCAGTCCAGTTTAGTGACAGAATGCCTAATTACCAGAGGTTTTTTTGTGATAAGAAACAAATTGAACAGATAGTTTTTGTGCCTTATCCAACTACATACAAAACCAAATTGAATTAATCAGTTCACACTGAATAAGAAAAATCTGAAGAATTCCCACATTCACAAAAGATTGAATAACTTCACATTCACTTTGTAGTAAATTCTGGATTAGATCAACATTAACTTCAATGTCATTGCCTGTCTGACCTTGTCATTTGAATACTCTTGCCTTAGGAGAGAAGCAGAACACTTCAAGATATGCAATAGCTATTGCATTTTGTACATCTAGAAGTGTTACATCCTGCCTTAAGCTCCTTGAAATAGAGCAGTATCAACTGAAAATATTTCTTCAAATAGACTTGAGTACTAAAGCTTTTCATTTTTATATGTTCAATGGATTTCTCATTTAAATTGGAATAAATCTGATTGTGTTTTAAAATCAATTCATTTTAGTTTGCAGTTTACAGTTATCATCAAAACATATATTAGCATTTTCAAGACTTAAATATAAATTTGCGATACTAAGATTTATTGAAGAATTATACAAAAAAATTACTTTATCCACAGTATTTCACCTAATTCCAGCTAGTACATGGCTGTATAAGTGCAATATTTTAAAGTATCTGGAAGATCATGTGTCCCTCATAGAAGGAGGTTGCGTGCAGGGAAAGACCAGTGTCAATCTCACACTTTCAAACAGTTATCCCAAATACAGCATCTTGTGTCCTACACGTTTCCCATTGTTATTTACCGGTTTATACCTACCCGCAGAATGTTAACAGGGCATGCAGTCTGCCTCAGATGCTATAAATGAGAGCTGAGCTTTAGTGAATTTTCACCCCAGCATACTGTACCTTGAGCAGCTGTGGTTAACCAGTGTTGAAACTCTCCGTGCGCAGCTGGCAGCCACTCTGCGGATCCTGGCTGACTGCCCCACGGCCCGGCGCCGGCTCAGCGACAGCGCTGCCATCCCCGAGCTCTGCGTGGCGCTGGAGCAGCGCAGCAGCGACCAGGATTTGTGTCTCTGCATCGTCAGGATCCTCAGGTACGTGTGGACACGGCTCAGCCTGCAGGCAGCTCCCTCTTCCCGCTTGAGTAACTTCAAAGGAGTCCGCATCGAGCACTAAGGTTGGAAGATTTACATTGAACTCTATTTTTAAAAAGCTCTGTGTAGCTTTTAATGATGTTGTATGCTAATTGTGTCTCTGTCAATACTTACAGAATTGTCTAACTGTAGCCATACAGACTTGGATTCATCATCCCCATGAGAAATATTTTGTTGTATTGTGTCATTCTTTGATCCCACAGATTCTGATTGAGTTTCTTAAAGTACATTAAAATTTCTTACATTTGAAAGCTGCATAAATTATTAGGTATTTATTAATCCTGGTTTTGGCCATGTTTGAAAAAAATGAGAGAAATTACACAAAGAACTGTGTATTGTGAATTAAAACACACAAGAGAGAAAATATGACCAGTGTTCATTGTTTTGAGCTGTTACACAGTGTTTGAGGAGATTAACCTCTGGGATCAGGGCTTGAGTGTGCAGATGGAAGTGCTGAAAGAATCTCAGTTTTATGAGCAGCCAACGGCTGCTTCCCAAGTTGTGCTTTTTAGCAGATCAGTATGAGCTAGCCACCAAAAAGATAATTTTGTAGTCTGAATAGTTCCTCAGTCAAAAGTCTTCCAGTTACTAAGCATCAGCTTGCAATATTCAGTGCTAAATGGACTTGCAAACAATGAAAGGATTTTGAAGAAGTTGTGAAATCAGCTGTTGGTAATTTCAGGAGTAGTTGGATTATAAACACAGTTTATGAATGATGTGTTGGATGAAGTATTTGCCATTTCTGCTCTGTTCCTGAATTAAGTCATGTTGCCTGCAGCTCTGTGAGGTTCTGTTATGGACTTCTCCTCCTCTTCAGCTCCTCCAAATTATCCATCACATTCTCCTTTCTGGATGAGTTTGAGTTGTGCTTTGAACAGTGGCTACATAAGGGGATGGTGTTCCTTCCTCCCCCCAGCTGAAGCCAGGCAAATCTGCTCCTTTGCTGTTTGTGCTACCTGTAAAGCATGTGCTACCCAATTTCATGCTACCTCGTTCACATCTGTCTCTAGTTGTGTTCCTGAAAATGAGCTCTAGCAATGATCACAGCACTTTGAGCATATTTACGTCTTCTGAGGAGGAAACATTTCTTTTATTTGGAAAATGCCATGGCAAGTGGCATAATGGGGTTGTAATTAAACATAATAGATACTTACACTGTAATTCTGATAAGGACATTTACTTGATACAGAATTCAATATGGAGAAAAAAATAACTTACCTTACTTAAAGTTCCCCACTGCTTCAATTTTTTTTCCTTAAGATTAGAACTACATGCTCCAAGAATACAAATTAGCCATAAAATCAATTTAATTAGCTTCTTGAAAATTGAAGTCACCAAAAAAAATATACTATGCATTACAGAGCTCAGATTTGAATTTTGTTTTGTCCTTTAGTAATACAGAATGATTATTCTCTCAACCTCAGACAGCTTCTTTATAGAGAATATGTTCAATCTATTCAGAATATTCATTCAGTAAGACTATAAATCTTCCTGTAATTAGTTGTAATTGAACATCAACACAGATCTTTTCTGGTTTTTACTACATGAGAAATAAGATGTTATCCTAGCTTGTTCTGTTACTGCATTTTTCTGGTGTGACCAAAGCACGTTCAGTTCCCAGTTTTGGCAGTGGTCAAGGTGAGCAGTGTAGGACTGGAGCAGCTGTTAGAAATGTGCAGAGATAAATCCTGCTTGCAAGGAGGCACATTCTCTGTATTTGCTGGTGAGGGATGCGTTCTCTTAGTGCTGTTGCTTGGCTCTACTAGATGTGCACTTGGAGGGCACCTCTTATTTCTCTCATCTGACTTCCCACATCATCTTGAAATTCCAGTTCTCCCGTTTAGCATTAAGAAGTGCTGGTGTTGGCATACTGTGTCCATATGGCAGGCAGGTTGGAAGGCCCATGTTTGGTTCTTTCTGTAATTCACTGTGGCAAGGATAGCTAGGCTTCTCTTGTGCTCTTGCATAACTGCACATGCCTCTACGAGAAGTCAGAGCATTGGCATTCACTTCATTTGTTGGAAAATACAGCTCTGAGAGTCAAAAGTGACTTTCTAAAAAAATGTTTTGTGGAAAAAAGTCCTTTTGTTCATTTATATTTTATTTTTTTTCTTTATAGCAAACTTTCTACCTACAGTGACTTCTGTGCAGCTTTAGCAGACTGCTCCAGATGTTACATCTTATTTTTAGCCCTACTAAACAAATACCAGAAGCAGCAGGTCAGTTTTTCATCTCTTGATTTTTATATATTAATCCTCTGATGTGTCTGTATATTATTGTGTGTAAGCTTGTTTTCAGTGACCTACTTTTATGCATTTACCAAATAAAAATTGTGAATGGTTGACAGTATTTCTAAGTAGTAAATAATTGTAATGAAATAATTTAGATTAAAAATTCAAAGCAGTACAGAGGACAGTTGATTAACTTGTGTATCCATGTGTAGAAACAGTCCTTATAGTACCTGTTTTCCTTGTTTTAAGAACTATTTTTTAAAGCAAAATCTATCTGAATATTTAATAGTAGGAAACTGTTGGCTCTCGGTGTCTTGTCTCTTGTTGATAGTTCTCCTGTCCTCCTTACTTTCAAAGGAAGTGTGTCTTCTCTAGAGCTAAGTAATGTTGAAATGAGCTAAGCAATGAAAGCAGGGGAAAATATGTTCCTTGCTATCATGTAAAAAGGGGAGATTTACTCAAACCCTTTGTGTGTGATTAGTCTGTAAGAGCCCCAGGAAAACGGTGACCCTTGTGCCCAACCAGTCTGTCAGTGTCCCATTATGGGACCCTTCACTAAGTAGTCCCACTGGATCTGTTCCACTTTCTTATTCAGGGTCACAACAGCTGACAGAGAAACCTCCTCTTGGGTCTCCTCCTTCACCCACTGCGGGCAATGGGCAGTGCCCTCGAAGGACTTGCATTAACAGTTTGCAGAACAGTACTCTTTATTAATAGACTTGTGAAAGGTTAAGGTCTGAGACTTGACACTGATAGTATCAGACTGCAAGAATATATTCAAAGCAATATACTAATTTAAAGCAATTTTTAACAAGCTCTAATCCCAAATAAAAGCTGGTCTGAGACAATCATTCAGCATGTAGAGATAATGTTTCTTACACAGTAGGCATCCCTATGAGGGAGAAGACAGGTTCAGCTTGTCGACTGATCCCAGAAGTTACAATGGAGTCTCCCCCCATTTCTCCCCATTATTAACTAATTTTTATACTATTTCTCTGTGTTTAGGTGGAACTTGAGTGGTTTTGGTCATACCTCTTAATCAGTGAGGGGTGGATATCTTGGGATAGTACACAGGATAACCTTGGGATGGGGACATGTGTTAGTTCAAGTAGAATGATTTCATAACAGTTGCTGATTCAAGAGCAAGACATTTTCCTTTATCTCTCTTGGTTTTCAGCTGCTATGGGGCTTATCAACTAGAAAGTACCACTGAGTTCCCTCCTCTGCAAGGGTTTCAACACAGTGCCTGGCCATGGTGTCTCCACTCTGCTCCACCCTCTGTTGGGTCCTCCTTAGATTGCATAGTGTGTGGGAGGTCAGATATGCTGACCATGTTTCATCCAGGGAGTACAACTGTATTTTTCCCTGTAACTTCCATACCATTGTCTTTTTACCTTCACTCAGCTTCCCATACTCTTTAACTGTGTAAGATATCAAAATGTATCTCTCCTTTACCAGAGAAAACCACATGCCTGGAGTACCGCATTTGGGATGTTCATGTAGAAATAAATATTTGTCAAAATGCCTCATATCATGAAGTAAAATTCTGAGTATAATTGCTGCCAACTTTATTAGAACTCCAGGGGTGTTGTTCTGTTGTCCTGTTGTATCACAGTGATCTTATATTTACTAAAGCACTGGGTTCTCAGCGTTTGGTGCAGGATCCCAGTCTTACAGATTGATGCTTTGGTAAGAGTGGAGTGCCATATGTAGGACAAATTACTCAGCTCTATTGGCAGGTAAGTTTTAAGAAGAAAATAATTTTTACCTAAAGTATAAATGCCCAAAGGTGGAACAAGGTTTCAAAACATAGAATATTAAATTTCATTAAGATCAGTCTTAAAAGTAAGCAACTTTCTTGACTGGTCCAGCATCTAGTTTAAGATCATTTATTTATCCTATACAATTTATCCCAGGGCTAGTAATTCTTGGAGATTTGTTGGAAGGAGGTCTTTTGTGCTGCTGTCATTGAAGGGAGTTAATGAAGGTAACTAGATTGGCTATGCTGAACAATATTCTTTCTCTTGCCAAATACAAAAATAATTTGTTCCTTTCCTGTTTACCAGCATCCCTGTTTTCTGTGATAATGCACATGGAAGAAGAACAAAGATTAAAAATTGTTTCTCTTCTTCTAAATAATCTGCTGATTAACAATTCTGTAGCATATCAGAGTATTTCTAGGTTCAGGCTGCTCTTGCATAGTTTAGTCTGCAAAGACGCTTTAGTAAAATACTACGTAAATATTACATAAATAACATGAAAAATGTCATAGGCATTATATTTTCCTAGACTTATAGTTGTTCTTCCTTGTGACCATTGTATTAAAACCTCAACAAATTACGGAACTGAGAATAAGGATCTTTAATTAAATAACACCTTTCTCCTAAATTTAATCTGTCATTTTAAGGGTAGCTTTTCTAGGTTCCTGAGATAATAGCTTTGTGTCGTAATGAATTGTAGGTTCATATCTACCTCAAATTATTTGTTATTTAGTATTCAGAATTTAGCTTCTCATTTGTCTATTAAGTGGTCCTAAAATACATCTTTTTTCACAAGGTTAGCATTGCATTTTGTGTTAAATTGTCAGTTGTTTTATCAAAATACAAATGAGTAAAGAAGTACCTTGTGTATCAAAAAAACCTTAGCTTTTACATTGTGTTGATTATATATGCAATGCCTTCAAAATAATCATTTCCTACTGCAGTTTTGAAACAAGCATGCAATTGTCAGTTGTCAGCTTAGTGAAGCCCTGCAGAAACAAAAAGAGGGACATAGATAATGTAATGCACTGCTTTTTCTGTAGTATATAATAAACACTTGAGCTGTGAGGAGTGCAAATGTTTTTCCTGAGGTGTAGTTGGCACTACTAATCTTTTTCTTAAAATGCCAACAGCTAGTGAGTTACAGTGTGAGTTGGCATGTGTTGAAAAGAAATGAAGTAACACCAGTGTGAGTAAAATTGTCTGTTGTGGGAAGAATCAAAGAGAAGGAAAAACCATCATTATTAAAGCATTAAAAATCTTCAGGACTAAAAACTGACACCACAGTGAAGAAAGGAAGTGTGCATGTCTGTGTGTGCATGTGTTTTTCTGAGTTCTCAGGTTGCAAATTTTGTGGGATCAGATTTTTTACTTACAGTCATAGCAGCTAGAAACATACAGGGGAAAAAATAGAGGAAAAGCAGCATTCAGACTTTCTCAAGGGCTATCATAACTGTGACTTTAAACATAAGTATTAAGTACTGTGAAAGTCAAATTGGGAGCACTGGAAATAGGATTAATGACTTGTACCCACACCACATATTGAATTCCACAGTTGCAACCCAAATAGTCTCTCTCCTTTGTTCTACACTGCAGTTACAGCTCTTTTACCTTTTTTTCTTATCTCATTTTCACTCTTGGGTCAGAAAAAGTCAGAAGGAATGGAAGAATAATGATTCAACTCTATGAGACAGACTTCTAGGGAAATTGAATTGGGAAGACTTGATAGTCTTAGATAGGGAATACAGAAGACTGGAAAAGCTGAATCTTCAGCATAGGACTGGGGAAGTCAACTGGGCTTTTACACACATCTGAAATATGTGTTCATGGTTGGCTTTGGACCTTACTTGTGTGGAGTAACAAAAAAATCCTTGGTGACTGCCACATGCTGTCAAAACTGTCAGAAGTGTTTTTGTAGAGCCTCTATCTTGCAGGATAAGCTTTGCATGATTCTGTTTCTAGTCAGCATTGTAGACTTTTGCCCATCTCAAGAATTTTACCAGGGTTCTGTTCCACTTTCCCACATCATTATCATCTCTAAACTTCCCAGATAAACTGCATAAAGAGTGACTTTCTCAGGCTGTGGTTAATGTCACAAGTTGCAAGCAGGCAATGCTTTTGGAACAGGGACATTGCCTAAATAGGACAGTAGCTTCTGTCAATAAGTCAGGCACTCCCTGAGCTTAGGTGGTATTTTGGGGCCCTGCCAGCTTCCATGTAATGTTTTATCAGTTAGGAGCCTATTTTCAATCCTAAGAGCACAAACACAGGGTATTTGTATACAAGCAATCTTATGCCTGTTGTATAGAAAGGTTCCCTTACACTTTAATGTATCCTAATTTTGAAATTGGGAAGGATTTGTTTAAGAATCAGACATTGCAGGATGCAGTAATTGCCTATTCAACAAAATAATAATTATATTGGATCACATGAACAGTTAATCCAGTCTGCTCTTGATAGTTGGCAGTGATGAGATTCAGATGTCTGGAGAGCAGTAAGAATGGAATAGGCATGTATGATACTTCCTGTTTGTACTTACCAAACCTCCAACTCTTTCCAGTTTGGAAACACCCTCAGCCAGCTCTGTATGAAATAAACCTCAACTGACTTCTTTTCTATGAAATTCTACAGTCTCTTTTCTACCCCACATAAACTTTTAACTTGTTAAAGGTCCATTGACACAAAATTGCATAGCAAGCAGTTCCTTTTGCCTATTTTGAATTTGGCCTTTAGTGTCTTTATTTGATGCTTTCTGGTTCTTGTATTGCAAATGTGATGAAGCCCATTGTTCATTTCACACCTCCCTTGATGTTTCTCCTACCCTCTTCAAGTTACCTCTTTTCCATGCTGAAGAGTTCTTGCTTGCTTAGTCGTTTCTGATTGTTCCATGCCATGGTGTATCCATGTTGATTTCCTCATAACATTTGCCAGTCCTGATTCCTGTCTCTTTTTTTGAGAGGAGGAAACCAGAACACAGCACTTAAGACAGGCCATATCATAGATATATGTGCCTGCATAAATTTATTTCCCAATAATTCCCAATACTTTATTTACTTTCTTGATCTGTGATCATTAAATTTTGTCATTAGCTCTAAGATTGCTCTCTAGGTGATTATGGCTGGTTCAAAGGCTGTAATTTTATACATGGAAATATATTTGCTCTGTTCTTTCCCATTGATCCTTTCATGTTTCAATTCATGCCTTTAAATTTCATCTACTGTTTTATTACCAATTGACTACAATTCTTTTTCTGCTCTTCAATCAGCCTTCATCTTTGGTACATTGAGTACCACAGTGAAATCAGTATATTCTTTCATATCACTGCTGCTGCCCATTTTCTGTGTTTATGGACAACTTGAATACAACAGATCCCAGCACAAAACCTTGGAAATTCCACTGGTCGTTTTCCACTATGGCAGGAACTGCTAATTTATTATGTTTTGCATCCTCTAATCATTTATGTATACCAACACATTCTCCCTTACAGCAAGACTCCTTAGTTTTACTAGGATTTTGGTGAGTGACTTTGTTAAAAATGTCCTGGAAAAAGTCACATGGGTGATATCAGATGGGTCTTTTTTATGCATATTTGTTAAAACTATCCCTTAAAAAAACTCAGTGTTAGAAATTAGAAGTCTTAAAGCTGATTATGTTTATCTGGCTGTCCACTCATTTTTTTTTGTGGTCTGTACTAATTTATCTGTTCCAGACACCAGACTTGAGTCTCACTTGGAATCTTGTCATGTTTGTTACAGTTTTAGGAGGTTGCATAGTGCTGTTAGTAATTAAGCTATTTAATTAATTTGTTTTCTTTTAGAACTGTTGAATAATTATCCAGTCCTGGTGATTGGTTACTCTGTTTTGTCAGTTTGTTCCTTAAAGTTTCTGATCACTTCAGTTTTGGACAGATGGCTCTGGTGAGACTTCCCTGGAGAATGCTCGCATTGAGATCTCCCAGTTGCTTCCAGAGTGGGCATGAATCAATGCAAAGAACTCATTTAGCTTCTCTGCAATGACATTTTCTTCTCTCAGTGCTCCTGTTTTATCCTGATCATCAATTAGTTCTGCAGATTCTGGCAAACTTCCCAGTCCTGATATGCTTGAAAAGATTCGTTATTATTTTTGCATCTCTTGCATCAGCTAGTACTGCACTCATTTTCAGTTATAATTTGCACACTGCTTTACCTGGTTGATTTAGCAATCAGTTTGTCAGAAACAATTTTTAAATGAAGAGGTGTTGCCTTCTCGTCCTTTCTAAGGACATGTCCACATGTATCAGGTTCACTGTGCCTGAGTCTGCCCAGCTTCCTTCCAAATGCATCTACCAGGTAGCAGCTCCCAAATCAGCTTATTGGCTTCTGTGAGCAAGCAGCCTTTTGCTTGTGAGACTTGTTCTTGTCTCCCACAAAGAAAATAATTCCTTGTTTCAGGGCTGTTGAATGTCCTTTTTGCTCTTAAGAGTGCTGCCATGGGGAAGGTTGTCACAGGGGAGGCCTCTAACTGCAGGGAATTTTCCCACTGTGTTTCTGGCTTTATTGATTAGGCAGAGACTTATCTGCATGCGTGACTGGTCTTTCTGGCTGGTATTTTGGTTGGTTTATGGATAACTCTGTGATGAGCTCCCAGGAATCCACCATCTGTCTGTTTCAGTCAGTCATAAAACGTAAGTCATTGTGGTAATGCCCAAAAGCAGCCACAGGCTCTTCCTTATACAGCTGCAGCTGCGTTTAGTTCAGGTACACGTTTGCCTTTTAAATACTTTGCAAGTATTAGTGGTATTCTGCTCAGTGTCATCACAGTCTTCTGAGATACTAAAGGGGTTTTTAATTAACATTGTTACTGAGGGCAATGATGTCTTCCTGTGTCTACTGCTTGCTTCTAAATAAATGGTTATCAGTGCTGACCCAAGTGTTTTTGTGTTTTGGTTACTCACTTTTTCCTCTGTTCCATCCCTCATTTGGGCTGAGGACAGTTGTTTGTGTGACAGCACAATCCATCATGTCAGAGAACTGACACGGCTTCCAATAACCCTAAAGCTGAAAAGAAGAGCCCCACTCCTTTTCTGGTTATCATCTGCATTGTGTTCCTGTCTAGTTTGTTGAACAGCCACACAAATGCTTCCTCGATCACAAATACTGAGGCAGCAATGTGGGAGAGGAAAGAAACTCTGTATGGAAAGGAGACAGAATGCTGTTCATGCCACTACTTGTGCTGAAATGCTTGTCAAGGTAACCCTACAAAGAACTTGCATTGATAATGTGGTTATTTTCTCCTACATTTACTAGTACATGCTTTCAGTTGTCTTCCTCCTCAGTGTAGCCCAACATTGTAAGGAGTGCCTAGGACAATTTAGAAAAGGGAATTAATCATTAATGGAATTGATCATTATTTTTTTTTAAATTATAAATAATTGATAATTAATGTCATTAAAGAGAAAAAAATACAAGATTTTTCTACAGTGTTTTGTGTGTGAACTTGCCTATTCCAAACCAATCAATCATTATCTCTAAATTTGCTTTTTTTTTGTTCCAAGGAGGAAACAGCAATTCTAGGGTAGATATTCTGATAACTCTGAAGGAGTTTCCCTGCTGATAAATGTGAATAGCTACAGAAGGTCACTCTTTCCCTACAGTACCATTTCTGACAGTGTGCTGAGCTGAAAAGAGTATGTGCATCTTCCTAATGCTTTAGTTGTAATTTTTTTCTTTTTTTTTTTTTTTCTGGTTGAAAGAAAAAGCAAAAATGTTGAGAAAAGTGCAGAATATTTGATCTGTACACTGAGTGTAAAATTATTGGAAATGCAGTGTTCAAAGTTTGTAATGAACCAGTCTTCACTGGCATGTATCATATAGAGACCTGCTGCTCTGATGTAGCAAAAGATACAAGTGAATGTATGTAATTAATAAATAGGTAAACAATAGAATATCAATAATAATAATAAGATATTACTGCTTGGTGAGACACTGTTATTAAAATATGTTATTGTAGTTTATTATATTTCTCTAAACAATGCTGAAAGCTTGGGAATCCTCTAAAAATGCTAAAGGAATTATTAGAGTTAAAATGCCTCAAGGAAATTAATTTATCCATGACAAAGGTCAGACCATTAGCAAGCTGCCTATTAATAGAATCTGCACAAGGAAGACATTTCTGTTAGTAGACCAGTCTTTAATCTAGGAAAAAAAAAAAAAAAGAGCTGATAAGAAATAGAGGCTAAAGCTCTTCAAATTTAAAGTAGTAATAAGAATAAAGATTTTAACCAGAGAGAGAGATCAGCGGTCATTGGAGCAATTTCATGGATGACATGGTTTTCACCTTTTTTTTGTCAATTAATTTAATTTCTGAAATACTGTTTTTTTAGAGAGCCTACACAGCTTTTCATCAAATATTGTTCTGGTGCCAGTGTTGATTTTCTTTTTTACCTTTCCCAGGTCTCTGTTCATGTCCACAAACAAACTTAAGCACAAGTTCTTGATTGCTGAAATTCGCTAAGTGAAAATGAACCCTTTTCTGAAAAGTTTAGTTGAACAGATCAGATTCTGGAATGTAGAAAATGATTGGGTAGGGTCCTATGGTGTGTTTACACAGAGGTATAATTACATTTTACTAATGTTTTCTCCTTCTCCCCAAATGCATTAATATCTGGGGGGGAAGGAGGTTCTCTTTACTGAGAAGGTAGTCACTGCTGTCAGTGGCAAAACTTCTCCTCTCTGCTCCTTATTTCACATTCCTCAGTCACCTCAAGAGAGTCTCTATTTGTTTTTGATACTTCCAGGATGTTCTACTCCACAGCTCTCTACCCCCTTTTTTATTCTTTTAAATTGAGTTTCATATTGTGACAGCTGTCATTTCTGGGTTTGAACAGAAATTTTTCCAGCTAGAATGTCACTTCAAGATGAATCTTTACTGTATTTGGAAGAGATTAGCTCTGGGTTAGAATAGCGACAGTAATTTTGCCTGTAAGTAGACTATCAGACCCTCCAAAGAAAACTCCCAAATTTTCTTTCCAAGGTGCATAATACAGCAGAAACATAAATTTGGGACTGAAGTGTAAATTAGATTTGAATGAGAAGCAGGGCAGGTGGTAGAATTTTGACTAACTCTACTGAAATTTGTGTAACATGGAAAGCAGATTTCATTTACAGCTGATGATTCAATAGGAACTCAGCTCCTGGCATCTGACCTTTTGTTTTGTACTATCCCACTCATTCTGAGGGCTCAGACACCAAATAAATAATGACAGGTACTTGGCCAGCATTCACGTGTTCTAGATTGGACTGTCCTTCCTTATTGATCTTGTTTTAGTTGGAAACTACTGACCTAGTTTGCCTTCCTTCCCTACTGATAAGGACGCCTGTACAGTCTGTAACTGTGCTCATCATGCTTACACTGAAAGGCAGGTGTGCTTTATTTGCCAAGATAAACTGTTGTCAGTTTCTGTGACTCAGCAGGTACATGGATAACCTTTGCTACTAGGGCAGTGCAAGGAAGAGAGTTTTAGAAGTAGATAAGCAAAGAAATCTTTTGTATCAGTGATGATCAAATGTTTATATTTCAGAAGAGTAAGAGTTAAATGCTGATGGAGTATGTGATGGCATTACCACCTCCAAACCCCAAATGTCACAGTTTCTTCACAGACAGGAAGCAGACAGAAAGATCTCAAGCTTTTCTTGATTTGTTTGTTCAAATTTATTTAAGTGAAGCTTTGTACTCTCATATATAGCCTTCCACTCAGGTTTGAGTACACTCTGTGTTCATCACATCTCACATGAATGCCTCACTATGAAAAGATGAAATAACTGAGTGTAATTCCTATCTTTAATCCAGTTTGTCTTGAATGCAATACATGTTTAAACTTCCATATTATATAAATTGATCTGATAAATGTAATTTTTCTGTGTGAAAGAATGTCTGAAATTCCATATGCAGTTAGTATTCCACACGTGTGGAAATGCCCAATAATCTCATTTCTAATACTGATTTTTTTGCTGTGTACAGGAAGGTGCTATGTAGGGAAAGGCCCATGGGCCTTGCACAGGTTTAGTCTCACAAGCAGTTTCAAAATATCAGGTAGCTTTACAGGTATTTTTTTACACAGCCATTCTAAGTTGGTGTTTATTACTCTTTCAGTCCTTACCAATGAGCATTTAAAGAAATACAGCCAAAAATAACACAAACCCTTGAGCATTGTACTGCTCAGGAGAAGTTGTACAGCTTTCCTCTTTGACTTTGCTAGTTAAATTTTCACTTGAAGATAATGAAACTTGGATACTATTCTATTAAAGCCGGATGTGCTTAGCTAAAAAAGAAGTATTTTATAAGTTTGTTTTGCTGGGCTGTAGGTGGAAAGCACAGCTGAGATCACACTTCTCAAAATATCAGTTGATTGCTCTGCGATACCTGTTTGTCTCGTTCCTGATTGGGTAGAGCTGTTGCTGGGCTGATATCATTTTGACCAAAATTAGAAAGTCAATATAAACGAGTCAAACTAGATTGCCTGCTTTTTTCAGTTCTCTCTTCTGATTCATCAGTTGTTTGTTTCAAATTTTTACAGCCTTTGTGAGTTGGGTGTTGTGCCAGCAAAGGTGAAAGCTCTTAGTGGTTAGTCATTAAGAATATTCATAAAAAATTGTCATGATGACATTTAGATCCTGACAAAAATATGATACCTAGTTAAAAAAAAAAAAAAAGAAGTGGGTCCTACAGAGTGATATTATTAAATACATGGATGTGGAAACCATTTCCTCGCTTAGGAGACTGCTGCTTCTTATGTTCAGGCACAGCACTCATCTTCCTGAGAGGGTGTTATTGCCAGTGTCTTGTGGCAGAGGCTTAAGACCTGAAATGTACTGATGAAGGCATGTATCAGAGAAGGAGTTGCTGCCTGAAAATCTTTTTTCCTTCAGTATGAGCTTGTATACTTCAACAAATTAGACTGTGCCTGGTTAACTTATATTACTAATACCAGGGAGGCTTAGAATATGTGTAAATATAATTATGATATTTGAAGAAAAACAGCATATGAACTGCTTAGCAAAATTTTAAGTTAGTGCAAGTACAGGAGGTTGGCAGCTAAAGGTAGATGGTTTTCATGTACTTGAAGAAATGCTGTTACTTTACCTGCACAATTAAGCCTAAAGCTACAGACTTATTTTAAAAATGAGTAGGTTTTGATGCAAGTGACAGAAGGAAGTGTTTTAAGTAGTTTAAACTTGAGTTACTTTAGAATTTGAGAATTACTTTTTTTCTTGTTACATTCTGGTGGATAAGAAAAAGATGGGGATGTTGTTGAATGCCATTCATTTAGGATCCACTAGTCTTGCCACTAAAAGGTTGTATCTCAGTATGTACAAAATGAAGGTCAGGCTAGAAAGTGCTTTAGGAGAGCAACTTGGTTAAATCATGAGATCTCAAGATACCTTATAAAAATAGAAAGTAGGTCTCATTCAGCAATGATAAAAATAAAAGGGTAGGAAGAACATATAAAATCAGAAAAAAAACCCAACCCAACAGGGCACAATATGAGGTGCAACTACAAAGGGACATAAAAAGAAGCAAAACTTTTTATAGTACAGTGAGAAGACAACAAGAAAATAATTTCTCTGGTGTTCAGAAGAAGGTGAGCATTACTGACAGATACCACTGTGAATAGTGAAGTGTGAAAGGCCTTTTTACTTTTTTTTGCTTCTTTTTCTGAAAGTGTTATGTATGACCAAATTAATAATCTCTACTTCAGTCTGGATTCTTTTATCACTAAAAAACAAGCTGAAGCATACTACATGTCATCAAACCAGCTGATGAAATTTACCTTTTGGTGTTTACAAAAGGACAAAGAGGGGATCCCAGTCTCTGGGATTCTTGAAAAGTTGTGAAGAATTGCAAGGTTTTAGGATGCTGGTTTTTAAAAGAAGAAAGAGGAGGAACTGGGGAGTGACAGACCTGTCAATTTAGATTATATTTCTGGCAAAAATCTGGAACAAATAATTCATCTATCTGTAAGCAATTAGAATGAACAACAAAATGAATAAAACCTAATTTGGATTTAACAGTAACAAATCAAGGGGAATGAGTTTAACCTCTTCAGTAGTTAGAAAAGGAAAGGTTGTGGTCTCTGCCCATCACAGCTGACACTTGCTTACTTGAAAGATTAGTAAAATTCTGGCCCATATGATTATTCTAGTTATATAAAGTGTGGTTTTAAGACGTTTTAAGATTACTGTGGGCTTTGTAAAAATAGATGACCTATACTAAGTATATCCCATTAGTAATTACTCCAGTGCTATACTAGCTCTGTCAGATGTTTTTGATTTCTTCTGTAAAGCAGGTTATGAAAATCAGTAGCATAAAAAATTACTTCTAGTTGCTGTGTTTGGCATTCCTTCAGTTGTTCTGCATGTGCTGTTATCTGAATTGGAAAGCAAATGAAGTATTATTGTCTTTTTAAGCAGCTGCCACCTTCTGATGTTTTCCATGTAATACGGTTTGTTTATTTTGTTACAGGATTTGGTTATCCGTGTCATCTTCATTCTTGGCAATTTAACAGCAAAGAATGACCAATCTCGGGAGCAATTTTTTAAAGAAAAAGAAAGTGTTAACATCTTGACATCAGTATTCCAAACCTACTATGATCTTGATTTGAATGCACCAACAGGGCACCGTGATAGAAAAGGAAAAAAACACCTAAAGCATCCTTCAGAAGCAGAAGATGTTCTGATAAAACTGATAAGAGTGCTGGCCAACCTCTCCATTCACCCTAAAGTAGGCGCAGCTCTGGCAGCTGCCCATCCTGTTGTAGGATTACTTGTTGGAGTACTGGGTAATAAAATTTATGTTGTGTTTGTTATCTTTGCTCAGCCTGTAAGGAGAGTTTAGGACTTCCCATTGCAAAAAAAAACCCAAGTCAATTGGCTGATACTCATAAATTGTTCTATGTAGAAGGCCTGCTTGAAACAGTGGAAGCATTGCTGCTTTGGTACTGACTTTTCAGTATCTGGGGAAAGATGTTGTAAAAGTCTTAAATTCGGTGATCAGATTTGCAGATAGGATCATTAAAGATAAGAAAACAAATTTTATTTTAAACACATCTCACTGAGAGTTAATATATAAGGAACGTTTGTTCTTATCAGGTGCTATATAGGTATGTTTGTTGGTAGTTGGGTTTTTTTTAAGGTTTGCATTTTTTGTGACTGTTTTGGATTAAGTATTGTTTCTGTTCTCTCCACCCATAAATTTCAGCCTCTTCTAAAAATTTTCTCTTTTTTCTTCTTTTTCAGTCTTCCAACCTTTTATCTCTTTCAGATGGAAGAGAGTGTCTTCCTCCAAATGGAGGATTAGGACTGCAGTTCCTTTACCACTTACTGATCCCCTTGTAAATCTAATTACAGACCAGGGCTGGTCTGTTCTCCCCATAGCAGAGTTTAGCTGTGACAAGATAGATCTTAAACAGCTCAGTATATTTTACTGTGTAACGAGAACATTAAATATTACGTGAAGATAATCAGCCTGATTTGTACACTGTCTTACCAGTCATCAGGGATGAGACAAGTCAGACTCACAACTTGGTTCTGTCTCAATGAAACTGTCTTAATGTCTTAATGATTGTGTTAGTGCTTTTGACCTGCAAAGCCTCTGTCTGTCGCCCTCTCCTCTTCTTGAGCACTCTGTCAGTCAGTTTACTACAAAATGTTCTGTCTCCCTATGAACTTACCCCTCTTTTATTTCCTTCACTCTTGGCTTCTGAGGCCAGAGACCTCAAACAAGTAAATCTTTCAGACTTTTACATGGGTTAACATTCTGTCAGGAAATATAAGAGAAAAATCTTCCAAATATTGTTGAAGAGGTTTTTTCAATTTTTTTTCCTAGATACCTGACAGTTCAGTGTAATAGCCCTTGGCATTCCTCCGTGTCTGTCACCCAGCCCTGTTTCTGCATGAGGATTCTCCTCAGTGCCATCTTAAAACAGCTAACAGGATTTGTGAAATGTCTCAACCAACTAAATTTTAAACTATGTTGCCTGAGTCACAATGATTTCTGTAAATTAATGGGAAAGAGTGGTTTTGTATTGCCATTTTTGGATCAGGTGTTCCTGTTAGCTTCTGCCATGTTACTGAACAACAGAAGGTTTGACTGTAATAGTGGCTGTGTAAACTATTACTCAGTTTGCTTCTGGGATCTAATGCACTGCAAAATTAGACACGTGTGTGTGTGTGTTTATTTACATATGCATATGTTTTGGGATTTTTTACTCTCAGAATACAAGTCAGTCGAAGCCTGTGAAGAGCTGGTCATCAATGCTGCAACAGCAATCAACAATTTGTCCTACTACCAAGTGAAGAATTCTGCAGTTCAAGACAAGAAGCTACACATTGCTGAAAGTAAGGACTTTTAAACTAGTACTTTTTAAATAGCTTTTAAAAAGCAGAAACATTTTGACACAAGAGAAAGTAAAGACACTGATAACATTTTGTGGTATGACATTGCAGGAGTATAAAGTTCATAGAGCTAAATTCTTTCAATAATGATTTTCCTTTTTTTTTTGAAAATAACACTATGACTTATATGAAAATAGTTCAGATCTTCACAAAACCCCTTCTTTTCCTCTGCAAAGGAATTTGCTGAATTGTTTTCTGCTCAGCAATTTTTGCTAGATTTGTTCAAAATCCATATACCTGAGCTAAAATAATCATGTTGCTTTTTCCTTCTAATCACAGTATGGCAAGAGGGATTTTTTTCTTCTTCTTTCTTTCTATATCTGTAAAATCTGATGTCTGCCTGTTTCTGGCTTCTAAATCCATTGGCAATATTGTATGAGTGATTCTCTCCCCTCTGACATTATGGACAATAATCAGTTATGTGTAGGATCTGCGCTGACTTCTGGGACTCTTGTATTTATGTTGTACAAAAGGTAGAGAGGCTGTGTCTTGCACATCTCTCCATCTAAATAGACAAGACACTGGGGAGAGACGGAACCTGAAGTTTGCACAACAGGTGGAATGAGGAATAGAAAAAATATCCTGGCTGTAAGCCCAGTGCCTGGACTGGTAGACATCATATTCTCTGTAGGTAACAGCTCTGCTGCTCTGTCACGACTCATTTTATCACCTATAAGCCAGCTGCCTCTTGTTTCTGGTTGGAAACAAATTACTTCTCTCCTGTCCTATTTGTTGACATGTGGAACTAGTCCCACATACCTTCCTGAGCTGTGGAAAGAGGAAACCTTTTGATGGGAGACCAGCAGGCTTTCTGCTCCTGCAGACGTGTTGAGAATACCTGCTGTTTGATATGAGTGGTGGACAAAATCCCTTCAGATATCTCTTTAAGACAAGTTCAAGGTGTGTCAGTACTGCAACATCCAGAGGCTGAAGTATGGAGAACAAAGCCAACCTCCCTTCTATTTTTTTTTTCTCTCTTCTGTTGTTTGAAGGGCTAAGGGTTGACCTCTTTGAATCTTCTGTATGATGGACTGATTTCAGTGCTTTGCTGTGTTCACAGAAGACTGATAAATGTAACTTCTGTAACATCACTCCTCTGCCATGCACCAAAATCCTCCATGGTGGTAGCTCTTTCTAGGAAGTGCTGAAGGTCTCACATTCCTACTGCTGAAGTACACAGTGATCATATGTGAAACTACTAAGGAGAAAAGCAGCAAGGAAGTGAATGCTTCAGATTGGGACAATATTAAGTGGCTGTTCAGAGAAAATGTGTTTGCTTGTTATAGCAGCAGTGAGAGAAAACAGAGCTAATGTCAGAAAATAATTCGTGTTTTAGGAGACATCCCACCATAAGACCATCTGTTCAGGATCTAAATCAATTCTCTTATATATTACAACAGTTTTTAAATTATGTCTTCCTGGATTTTCACATGAGCCCACTCAAAACTGCATAGCAGAACTGGCTCCCATTATTACAACTGTGCTTAGACTGTCTCCATAACTCCTCATTTGTTCCTTTGCATTTAGCTCCGTATTGGAGCTCTTTATTTTATCTTCAAAGCCCTACACAATTTCATTCTGGTTCTACCATCAGCTCACCCCCTTCTCTGCCACCAGACAGACAGACAACTGCTCCCATTTATTGCATGTATCTCTGTTGCTGTTTGCATTCTGATATTCACTGATTAAAAAAACAAACAAACATGTATTTGTGATTTACAAATAATTATTTTTATTCAATTTCTTTGCAAACCAATAGTGCTTTTAAAGCTGTTAATGAGTGACAATATGGATGCAGTTGTGGAGGCTGTCAGAGTCTTTGGCAATCTTTCCCAGCATCATGAGATCCGTGACTTCATCATGCAGAAAAAGAGTGAGTTACTTTTGCATTTGTAGGAGTTCTAGCATTTTAATTGTCCGTGGTTCTAAGAAGAAAACATTGTTAATAAGCTGTCTCAGTTAAAGGGTAGAAGCAGTCTTCCCTGATGTTTTGCAAATTAGGCAATAATAGTCGTTGTAAACATCATTTTATTTCAGTTTCATTAAAATGGAAATATTGGAGTAGGAAAAATATGCCATGGTACTTTCACAAAAGTAAATACTACAAAAACTGTTTTTCCTTCAGTTTCAAATCTGAAATTTCCCTTTACTCAAATAGCTTTTCAGATTCTACAGGTTAGTAGTGATATGATATAAAATGAAAATGCTACTAAAATCTCATTTAGGTTCCTAATCTCAGATTTTTGATTCCCATATTTAACAGCTTGTTAGCGCTTTGTAACACGCATCTGAGATTTGACTGTCTCAGCAAAGACCTCCTATTTGCCTAGGGGTGAAGTAGGATACAAGTCTTCTCAAGTCCTTTTGCTTTGGGTATCTAAAGAGCTTTGGGAAAAATGGCAACTCCACAGAAGCTGTGTCATCAGCGTAGACACCAGTTCACTGTAATTTTTATTTTTTCTTTTTCTGGTCTGCCTCTTGATGCTAAAAGTGAGGTGATGATGCCGCAGTACGCAGCTCTTTATTCCAGGGGTGGAACATCACCATGACCCTTAGTAGCTGGTTCCTAGTGAACAGTCTCAGTCGAAGAACTAAATTTTCCAGCTGGGAGAGACTGTGGTGTTGGTATGCCAAGCTCAGGAATTGCTGAGAAGCTTCCTCTCAAGTGAGGCCAGCCCAGCTCCCTGGCTGGGGTTGGCTCCACAGCTCTGCAGTCAGTGCCAGCAGGTGCTGCAGGACGCTGCATGTCTGTGCCTGGCTCCCACAGGAGCCCCAGGCTGCTGCACTTCCAGCTGGACTTGGAGCAGTCTGGGGCAACCCTGCCCTCACAGGGGAAAGAACTTCCCCCTATGAGTGCCAGATGCCAAATTCATGCAGTTTCTGCTGACTGTGAGATGGTAAGGGGGGAGTTATACTTTCAAGAAGTAAACTGCAATTCAGTTTGGTCAACGTAGCCTCTTCTGACAGGATTTTCATGTACTTTGGTGTATTTTTATTACTTGAATTTCTGGTTTGTTGTTTTGAAGGAAACTGGTGTGCAGCATGATGTTACTCTGTCATGTGCCTCCTCTGCAAATGTCAGTAATACACTACAAGGGTGAACTTTTGGATAGGGTATCTGTCATTTGACTGCTTTCTATTAAGTATGTTGTAATGGCACTTGTATGGTAAATCCATCTTCCCAGTAATACTATTTCCTTCTTTACAATCCAGTATACAAGTTCATGATTGCTTTGCTGGATTCCAAGAACCGAGAGGTCTGCTTTCCTGCCTGTGGAGTTCTGCTCAATCTCACCGTAGATGAGAACAAACGAGCTTTTCTGATGGAAGAAGGAGGAATTGGAAAGTAAGTTCCTGATTGTGCTTGAGTAAAGGCAATTTCCAGTAGTTTGGCCAAAAAGTTTCAATTGGATTCTTTTTTACTGGGCCCAGTAGCTTGTAATACAGCATAGTAAATACTTGGTATCTAAAGTTCTTGGAGAACAAGCCTTTCATAGGAGCCAAACTCCACAGAAAAGTCTCCCAAAGATCCTCTGTGATGGACACAGCAGAGGATACCATAGAAGAAAGCAACTAAGGCTTGGCTTTGCAGCAGCTGCTTGTGCTTGGCTTAACTGGATCCTAGGTGGGCTACAGTGAACAGCACAGTCACTGTGTGTCTGGTGCAAGTGTGAAGGTACTTTAGGAACTGATATCCCACATGGTCCCTTGGAATTTTTGTAACCACTTGGTTCCGTAGGGAAAAACAGCTGATGTAGCCATGCTCAGCAGAGAACAGCTCCAGAGTCTCCTCTCTCTGGGAGTTCAAGTTCGAGGCACTATAACATTATAAGGGATATTAGACCTTGAAAAACCACTGTGGATGCAACACTTGTGGCTTTGATGTTCAGATAATAGCAGATCCAGCTTAATTGGAGCAACATGAAAGATCATGTTCCTTTGCTTGTAAAGCAGTTGATACAGCCCACAGTTATGAAACAATATGCTTCACTTTGAAATAACTTTCCTGTTCATACATCATATAATTACTTTTTTATACACTGTAAATAATGCATAGTCTTCTTGTCCTTCCTTCCCATGTTCTAGTTAACTTACAATATAAAGCTGGAAAAGAAGAATAAAAATAAGTTGGTGGAAAATTGAATAATAAATGTGAGAAATTTCTATTATATAGGATATTTTGTAGCCTATAGAATGATGTAAATTCAGAATTTTCTATACTGCGTCTGAAAATTTGTGAGGGAAAGAACAAAAAGCAGTAACCCCATGGAATGAATCTAGAGAATTTGGAAGTGATTATTAAGGAGATCATCCTGACTGTGCCAGACCAGCTCTATGGATTTTTGGAACTGAGGTTATTGTACCCATACATAGTGGCCCAAAAAAAATAGGGAATTAGCCTCATCAGAGGGTTAAATTTTAAAAAAAAAATTAGGGCAAGTTCTTTTGGCTTTTCATTAGATGCCTCCTGTTGTTCCACAATGACTGCCTGCAGAGAGGAGGAAAAAAGCAAACCTCTTTTTGGGTGGTCTTCAATGACCCTTTTTTTCAGCCATACCTGAATATAGTAGTTATCCTTTACAAATCAACAGATTATAAATCTCTCTGTGAAGTGGAGAAGTGAGGGAAGGAGGAAGGTCCTAAGGTTCTAAGAAGAGCACAGCAGTGAAGGATTACTACTGGAGAGGTCACCAGGGTCAGCAGGTGGAAGAGGTTTACTTCTGCAGGCTCAAGACCTGGGAACTCTGCAGTTTGGAAATGGGAGCTCTGGATAGCTATTGTCTGTAAGCTGGTGCAGACAGAAAAGTTACAGCTTCGTTTCAGAGTCCTGTTTAGGATCCAGCCTGAATCTGGTGTCTGCAAGGAAGGGAGTTGGGGAGAAAGGTCTGGAACCTAATGGTCCTTAATAAAACAGGTATTTCTGAGAGGAGTCCCTTAGGAGTACAGGCTGAGGAAGTGCAAGAATGGGTGAGATCTGCAAAACTGTGAGACTTTGCTGAATGTGAAAGGTAATTCTTTGATCATGGAAGTAGCAAATTCCTTTGGATTTGTTTTTGTTTTGGTGAGATGATCTGATGTGTAGTAAGATGGATATTCTGACTGAAGCTTTTTCTGCATTCCTGCCACCTTTTCCAGATGAATCATTGGTGCCTGATAAAGTTTGGCTTGGATTGCAATCTCTGCTTTGGTAGTAGCCACAGATTTGGGACAGTCACAGATTGTAATGAAATTTGATGGAATTTTAGTATCTTTGAAATGCTTACATTTGCAAAGTATGTGAGTGAATTTGGTCAGTTGGGTTAGAAATTTACAGAGAATGGGCAGCTGCAGGTAGGCACACACATATGTGTAGACAAAAGGCATGTCCACATCCTTGGGGAACTACACTAAATGAAAAGGGGGAAGTTACTGAGGAAGAAAATAGCATCTGAACTTTATTAATGCAGGATTTTCCTGCAAACTTCCATGGAACTTGCTTACATTTCTAGACTGCCAGATTTTGAAGAGCTCAGGAGAAAATTCCATGGAACAAACCACTGTTTTGTTTGGTACTGACAGGTTGGTTGACTGCTTACAAGACTTTGGGCCAGCAGACTGGCAGCTCTCATGTTTGATATGCAAAACCCTGTGGAACTACAGTGAGAGCATGAGGAGCACAGCCTCCTGCTTCAGAGGAGACACCAACACGCTGCTGGTGCTGCTCACAGCACTTCTAGGTGAGACTTGTAGTCTTGGTTTCATTTCCTCAGTGAAAGAAATGGAAGGAGCAAAATGAAAGCAGGATTAGTTTGGCTGGGAAGTCTGTTCTGCAGCACAGTGGTCCCTGTGCAGCACACACTGGGCCCCTGGGGATCCTGGCATTTCTGGGGTGCAGCAGGCTGACTTTGCTCTCTGGCCACCTTTCTTTCTCTCCATGGTCTCCTTGTGGGCAAGGACAACATCCTGACTATTTCTCATCTGCTCCCTAAAGCCAAGAAGGGTGTGCTCATTGCTCCACAAAGGCTGAAAGGTGAATGTAAGGACCTTGATTTGCCTTATCCAGTGGGATCTTTTCATCTGGGCATTTACTTTTGCTTCAAGTTTTACGGAGTTTAATGGCTGTGTAATAGTCCTGTAGTCAGTATATGTAATTCTCCTCCTTTAGTTTTTGAGCACTGCTTTGCTTATGATTTTGTTTTGGGTAGGTCACTAGCAATTATCTTAAAAAAAAAATATTTCTTTAAAATAGAAATTAAATTGAAGGAAATTAACTATGTTTGACATAGTTTTAATTGCAAATTGAGTAAAGATGTATACTTACTGTCAGACCCAGACAGAATATGAACTCTTGTGGTCTCTTTTGTTGTAGACAATCAGAAAAGTGGGTGGATTTGTGAGGATTTTTTTTCCAGTTACAGCAGAATTACTGATAATCACTGATGTAATAGTTCCTTGTATTACATTCCTTGCTATGATGGACTTTATCTTAATGTGTGCAGTAATTCCATTTATTTATCTGAAAATAGCAGTGTTTCAAGGTTATTACTGCACTTTTTAACATTCTGCAGGAGACCTGCAAACTTTACAGTCACAATCATGTTTGAATTTTCTGGCACACACTGAGGGGTATATATCTTTGTTTTAGAAAGCATGTGCTTATTTTTTCCCTCTGCATTTAACACTGCTTATTGAAGTCGTTGATTTGACTGCAGGGTCCAAGGCTGGATAGCAGTTGTAACTCTCATTGAATAGTATAACTTTCATGAGCTGGAAGTTCCTGTACAATTGCAATTGCAGTTACAGTTGAGATTGTAATGCAGCTATAATGGTAATTAATTAGGAATAGGTTAGAATTAAATCAGAAGGCCAGTCATTCTTCACACTGCAGTCAGAAGAGGAGCTGTAGAAAAAGCATCTTATTCATTGGATCTGGTTCCTCTGTGTGCAGAGAGCCAACAAATCTTCGTAACAGCAGCTGGTTAATATTGTCCTACATCTTCCTCCTCCCATTGTGTCCAGTAACAGCCTTGAACCGTCATTGCTCTGATTCTATCATTCAGGAAGCAGGAGGCAGCTGCTGACAGCCAGTGAACTGTAATTGAGCGTCAGCACACCCTCAGGAAGCGGAAAAAGTGGAGCATGGCACAGCAGACACCTCGCTTCACCTGCTGCGCTTGGCCTCCTCCCCTTTATTTTTCCCTCCCCAATCTGGCCCAGGATCACAAAAGATACAAGGAAGCAAAAGGGACTGGGAATGGCCTAAAAAGATGTGCCCAAGAGAAAGGCTGGACAAAGGGCATTATTTGTTTTGCTTTTCCCCTGACTGATCCCAGCAGCCTGGGATGCAGTGGCCCTGCTCTCCAATGGCACTTGTCATTCACCTTCTTTCAGCTGCTCTTGAGTTTCCTGTCACTCTGCTGGCTCAGAGCTTCTGGAGGCTGCTGTTCCCAGGCTCCTGCCAGCAGCTTTGCCTTAGCCCAGGCCCTCATGAGCAGTGGTGGAAATTAGCTTCTGTCTTGGGAAAATTCTTCTGTTTGGTCTTTCACTGAAGAGAAAGTTTCTCCCTCTCTCTCCAGACTTTTTTCTTGTGCTGACTTTTACCTCCACTGTCAATCCCAGGACATTATTTTGGAATCTCAGTCTATCTGAACTTTTACATGACATGACAGAGCTTCCAGGGCTGCCTTGCTGGTGTTTCAAGGATGGGCAGCCCTTGCAGACTGCAGGAGTCTGCACTCCAGTCTCCAGTTTCCCCCACAGTATGCAGGCCCAGTGTGTTTGTCTTGTTCCTGGGCTTGCAGCCAGCACATATGCTCTTTGGCCAGGACCCAATATTGCTGGTTTTTGAGGACAGTTGTGGGAAAATTAAATTATCTGAGGATGCACAGCTTGCATGCAGAACACTGATCCTTACTGATCCACAGCATTACTCACATTCTGCTTTGGGAAATTTACTGATTCAGTTCAACACTTGAGCTTTGAACTGCTTCTGACCCTTGTTCTTGTAGGCTGGAATTCTCGACCTCAGTGATTCCATAAATATTCAGTTGACTTCTGGGGAGCACAGCTGTCTAATAAAAGGGAGAAATGCCTCTCACTCTGTGTTAGAACAGAGTTAATTTGGGTAGAAAAAGCCAGGAGCAGGCAACGTAATTCTCCTTGAAAACAAACACATAATCCCTTATTTTCCACTTCAGGGTCTCTGGCTTCTCTGCTGCTGAGATTGATTTTAGGTATGTTGGGTTACTGTGCCATTGGTAGGACAAGAGCTAATGGGCACAGGTTGCAATAAGACAAAATTCCAATTAAACATTGGGAAAAGAGATTTCCATCGTGGCAGGGCTTAAGCACTGGAAGAGGCTGCTGTCCTAGAAAGTGTTCAGTGTTCAACAGTACATGGTCTAGAGCAAACTGATACATGGTGACTCTGCTCCAGAGGTTTTTTCCCAACCTAAATTATCCTATGACACTATCAAATATAGATTTGATGTCACAGGCTAGATTTTATCTCTGATTACAAGTTTTCTTCCTGCAGAGATATGACATCCTTCTTGAAAGAGTGGGTGTTCTTTTCCTCTTTATTTTTATTACAGAAAGACTCTACATATCTCCTTACAAAGAACCTCTTTTGGAATTTTTCTCACAATCAGTCTCTCTTTAATTCTGGTAGTTGCAGTGTAGTGGCACAGGAGCCAAATACTTTGCAAATGTATTGCAGTTGTTTGCAGTTGCTGGTAACTGTGTGTGAGCTGGAGCCCATCTCCACACACAGGAATATCATTTCCTCCTTCATACCTGTCTCAGCTCAGGCCATCTGGTATCATTTGGATCAGAGTAAGTGCTGTTGGAGCATCTCTTTTCTACACAAAGTTTGACTCAAAATGTGAGTAACTGAAGTTTCTCCTCAGCCCCAAGATTACCTTTACCTGCTGTGACTGTGCAATAAGCTCCCTTACAGAGTTATTAACACATTGTGAACCTGTAGTGTAGGCCAAGGGTTAAATATTGCCCATTTGGAGCAGGATTCTACTTTCATTTTAGGCCTAAAGGCTGTCAAATATCCTTCTGTTAAACTGTGTGAAATCATTTGTTCAGCATTATCAGTTGTGTTTGTAGATTCCTGATTCAGGAGAATGGTTCTGGTTGCAGACTGATTTCTGTTTTCTCCATTAATTTGTTTTTTGCCACATCCAGTGCCAAGCAAAATGCAGGAGGAAAAATGACAGATGACTTCCTTTTATTCCTAACATTGTCTTCAATAAAGACTGTCCTGTTGTTTTATTTTTGAAATTTGTGAGGAAGGGAGGGCATCAGTAAATACAACTAGTGTGCTTCAAGTTCCTTCAGTGAGAGAGTAGGTGGAGTTTGAAAGAGTCTCCAGATTAGCAGAGCAATTTGGGACAGGAAAAGCACATTGTAGTTCGGTGAATGCATTGCTTACCTCAGCAAAACTGCTGTGGGCAGTGCTAAACCCTGGGTACTTTCCAGTCTGACAGTCACAGTAAATGATCAATCTCAGAGACAGTTTTTGTCTGGGAGACATCTGTGAGGTATGAGAATAAAAGAACCTGCAGTACCATTTTCACTGTTCTACTGACCTTACCATCCTTTATTTTCAATTAAATCTAAGATCCTCAGACAGTGATGTTTGACTTCTTTCAAGTGCTGTTGTTTTTAAGCCATCAGCATACAGAGATGGTAAGCTGTATGTGTCACAAAATACATAGTTGAGTGTATTTTTATTTGGAACTGATGATGCTGTTTTCCTTGATTACAGATGAAGAGGTAGAGTTGGAGTGCAGCCTTGACAGAGATATAAAGGACTGCCAAAGAGTTTATTGGGAAAGAGAGTTCAAACCCGTGGCAGAAAAACTTCTTGACAGAATTCAAAGCCATCACTCTTCAGCTGAGTCTATCACTCCATTTTAATCAGTCGAGGGTTTTTTTGTCAGGTAAATTGTATATTTCTAATATATCTGTACCATTGGTAAGTTTGTTGGAGAGCATGACTATTTAAAAAATAAAAGTCAGAAAAGCGTGGAATTTATGTGCTGGATGCTATCTTTTGAAGAGCTTGTATGAAATTTTTGCATGTGTAATTGCCTTTTACAATATACTTGAGCTGATGAAGCGGCTGTTCAGTGTGACTTGCCTGGTAATTGCATTGTTTCTTGACTGGAAAAATGAAACAACAATATTTGCTGAACTTCTAATTTTCAAAAGGTAAGTTATGAGTGAGTACTTGGACCTCTGTGGTACCAAAAATGCTGTGCAAACAAGTGTTACATGACAGGAGCCGCATCTCACCTGCAGACTTTGACACTTGTACCTTAAGGAACTTCTGTGACAGAGTAACCAGATGCTATTGGGGCATTTTCCTGTGTTCTTTCACTCTTCAGATTGAACACTGTCGGTGGTCGGGGAAAGTCAACCCTCTTTCCTTGGGAGATCCCCCTTCCTTCTGATACTGGGTGCTAGGGTCTAGGCAGCTGGCCCAGCTGCTGCCTTGGTGCCTGTGGGATGTAGGTTCTCATCTTTCCTGAACTGGGACTTCACATCTTTAGGCAAAGCACCCATATCCCTGATGTCAGAGATTTTACCTTCTTTCAGTTGGTCCCACACTCCCAGGAGCCGCCTGTATGCCTTTATTTCTCAGATTTCTTGGCCAGCTATCTCCTCTGAATCTGTGTCTTCATCTGTGGGCCCATAACAGGCCTCTTGCTCCCTTTTTCTCCTGACTGCTGCTGGCTTCTTTATTGCTCAGTTTTCATCCTTCCAGCGTGTAAAAGTCCCTGCTTGTAGCCCATGGATTAGCTCCATGGGCACATCGCTGGCCTCAAGCGGTAACAGCCCAGTTGGCCACAGTGAGCTTTATAGACCTGACCCATTTCTCTCTTTGCTGACCTCAGATTACTAGGAACAAAGTGCTGTGCCTGCTCCCGCGGGTCAGCAGCATCGCGCTGGGCCGTGCGCAGCAGGAGCAGCTGCAGCCCAGCAGTCCCAGGAGGGGCTGGGGGAATTTGTTGGGAGGCAGCGATTCAGAGCTCCCTCAGTGGCACCGTTCTCTCTGCCTTTGGTAGTGCCCAGACCTCTGCTTCCAGGTGAGAAGAGGAAGCGAGGAGGTTGGGAAGTAGAGCCATAGTAGAAGGGCAGTGAGACGTTTTTCCTAATTTAGATCCCTGCTTTTACAAGGAAAGGGAGATTTTGTGGTCCAGGTTTTGGGAGTGGTGAGGAGGAAAACTGGTGAAAGTGAACATTTGCTCCATTCTTTGTGTCTCAGCAGCTCACGTTACTTTTGTCCAGCAAGGTTCAGCCCTGCTTTGGGAGCTTGTGTGGTGGCAGCCTCTGTCACTGCAATCCACGGGAGAGAAGTGCTCAGCATTCAGTGTGGCTTGGCTCCAACAGCTCTGCTCAGCTCAAAAATATCTCAATTATCAATCCCTTCTTTTGCCATTTTAATTTTAGCTGAAGGGAAGATAAATGGCTTCAATGTCCCATTTGTATCTGGGAGAAAAGAATGGATTTGTTTTGAGAGTATTAAAGAAAGGATGATGGCTAAGTAGTCCCTGTGGGGAAGAAACTGGAGGCATTTGTTCCTGGCATTTGTGTCACAGCAAGGCAGGCAAACCCCCAGTTGTGCAGGACAGGGTGGGGGCACTGGAAAAGGCCCCCGTGGCCAAGCCCTGTCAGCAGGACTAACCAGAATTGACAAGGGCCAAGTCTCTGTCAGAAGGCAGCTGAAACTGATAGCTGGCTCAGGTCAAGGTGGTGCTTGGGAAATTAAAATTTGTTCAAATACAATACTAATGATGTCAGTTAGTACTGATCAAACTGTAACCAAGAGCCTGAAGCACTGTGTCAGCAGCACAGGGCAGAGCTGGGGATCCTGTGGCAGCCACCATGTGTGAGCTCTGGCCTTTGTGCAGGAATAGGCACGTTCAGAGGAGCTGGATTGAGAAAAGAGGGTGGCACAGGACTCTTGAGCACCCCTCCCATCAAGCCCTACCAGCCTCTGTTTTTCTCTGGTGAAAACCCTGTGAGTAGTAAGAAGCAGCCCCAGAATGCTGGATTTCAGGTGTCTTCCGATAGCATTGTTTACCATTTGGGTATCTCTGCCACAGACCTGTGCAGCAGCTCTCTCATGTCCTGGAGCCCCCTCCTGTTTCCCCCTTGGGAGAGCTGCCAGCACCGCAGCTGAGCTACAGAGGCTGCTGCACTTCACAGGCTGGGCTGGGGCTCTGCTGGAGCTGCCTGGAGTACTCTACAGGGAGTTGGGTTTGCTGGCAGGTTGTGGCTTGTGCTCTGATGGCAGCTGTCACCAGATGAAGCCGTTCATACACAGATCTGCTGCGGTGTTCACTGCTTGAAAAGCGAGAGGGCACTTGGATGCAGCTGGACAGCGTAGGGTGGCAGCGGACAGTTTAGGTTTCTTGGCAAAATTCATGTCTACCTTTGACTTCAGAAAGAAACTGTTCACAGACTGGAAAGGCACAGCTCAGCTATACAATGCCCTCAGGAAAGTTTTGCTCTGTTTTTGGAACATTAAAAATCCTGTATTTTCAGTTAAGAGGAAGCACCAGATGCTTCCTGTTAGTCACAATTTTTGACAGTTTATTAATCTTTCTCCCCTAGATCTTTTTAGATATTTTAGCTTCTTGGACTGTAAACTTTAAACTGTTTTCAGAAGGTTCTGTAAAAGAGAAACCAGTCTGAGCTGAGACCCAGGCCAGAGGACGGAAATTAAACTGATGCCGCTTGTGGGCTTGGGAAAATCCATTTCACAGAAAATCACAGAATCAGCAGAGTTGGAAAGGACCCATCAGCATCATCGAGTCCAACTGCTGGCTCTGCACCACACACCCCAAGAAACACACCTTGTGCCTGAGAGCTTTGTCCAAATGGGTGAAAATATCTGCGGTACAGGAGAGGTGTCCCCACTACAGTTCGTGAACCTCTGTTTTTATACTTTTCCTCCCACCATTTTAGACTTGCTTAAAAAATTCATGTCTCTTGAATTTTACTGGTTTTGCTCAGATACTGTTTCAAACTTTTTAAATGGTCTCAGAACCAGTACGAACAGAAGCTTAAAGTTAAACCATGTAGAAACACCAAGAGAAAAAGTTGTTACCTTTATTTCAAAAATACCTGTAATACTGACAAATTTAAAAAGCAATTCACACTCATACAAAAGTATTCATGTGTTCTCCAAAACCATTGTATATTAAACGTCAGCATTTTAATCACGTTTTGATTTACTAAAAATAGATGTTTTTTAGCCTAGTTATTTAAGCAACTGCAAAAATCATTAAGACCAGCGTTGGGCATGTAATACAGTAGGACTGTTTGGCAGTCTAGAACAACATTCCCACACCTTGTCCTAGCTCCTTTTTGGTTCATCCGTGAAAAGGAGGACAAGAAGCTACTCGACACTTTGTGTAGGTAGATCTCTAAGAAGCTCTGAGGACTCCAGCCCCCTTCTTTCCATAGGAAGACCATTGCACTTTGGAGCTCACGAAATAATGCTGAACAAACATCCTGTTTTTAAGGCTAAACTAGTTGAGAAAATTGACTGCTATCTTTCAAATTATCAGTGTGGACAGAGAGGTTTAGTTGTGATTAAACAGGCAATCTAAATAACAAGGCTTTTTTGAAACCACACACAGTAAAGGCTCAGACAATAGCAGTGCTCACTTCCACTTCTAGCTCAACTGGAACAGCCTGGGTCTGTTCACTCCACCTGCACAAATAGCAGCATCAAGATTTTCTAAAATTATTCTCATAGGGAAAGCAAATGTCACCAAGTCCCAGTTCTTTCCGCGCTCCGACTCCCGCAGCATTTGCCTTAACACAAGATCTATGTATCTATGGTTTGCTATATTGCCACAAGTTCAGAGAATGTCCCGGGCTGTCTAAAGCCAAAATACCATGAGCAGGCAGCACTTCTGCACAACCCTGTCTGTCAACTGCCAAGCGTTCGCTGCCCTGTGGCAGCAGTGATATTCCAAACATGGAAACAGCTGAAACTAAAGGAGTTATGGCACAATGGGCATCTTAACTTATAGCTACTGTTGGTCCTGAGGCTTCGTATCTTCCTCTGCCACACTGCAGCTGCAGAACATTCCAACGTCGACAGGCAGCCAGAGACATCAGGTCATATAGCGAGTAATAGCTCTCAGAGCATAAAGTAGTTCGGCTTGCATCCGAGCTTCTACCAGAAGCAAATTTACATGGACCTTCAGGAGAGAGAAGAAGTTACGCTTCAGGCACCGTGCTCACCACCACGTGCTGCAGCCAAAGGAAGCCTCGAGGCTGTAGGTGTTGTGCTGGTGCAGCAGCAGGGGAGCACTGCCCCTATCACTACCCAGACCTTGCTGTGGAGCTCACTGAGGGCGCAGAGGAACCAATGCCACACCTGGTTCTGAGGCACAGCACTGGCTCACAGGCACAGTTAGGCAGGGCCAGGGCCATGGGAAAAGGAAACCATCCTTTAGCAGACCAGCTGGTTTAGCTGGAAAAAACAGACAAGCTTTCAAGCACACAAGCCCTTTTTCAGCAGCACAATATGCACAGCCTGTTCAGTTTTAATGAGGCTAGCGATTAAAGGCAGAAGGGCAGTGAGTACCTGTGGAGCAGAGATGGGTGCTACCAAAAGCAGAGGTGATAGGGACATTTGCCACTGGGGACTGAGAGAGAAACACAAAGGCAGCTACCACCTGAACAACACAGAGTGGTTGTCCAAGGTGATGCACCAGAAAAACTCTCAAGAGTTGTAAACCTGCTGCCTCTGCTGAGACACAGGTGTTCAGTAGCTGCTGGAGGTTAAGAATTTGAGTTCCCCAGATCATCTCCTCAATGCCTTCACTGCATTTCTTTGAGGATGAGATCAGAAACTTGGGGGGAGGGGGGAGGGTGTGAAAGTATTTTCTCACTGACAGCAGGTTGCTGTGAGTTTGCTCTGGCCTGTAAGGGTTGTGTGTGGTTTTATTTGCATGACCTTTGTGAGGATGTATGGTCATTGTGTTCAGTAATACTTACATGAATGAGCCTTGGATTTTGATGGCTATGGAGATGCAAAGCTTTGGGCTTTAAAGGATTTAAGTGCTTGGAAAGCTTGTCTATCACAGTCTAACCAAAACATAGGCAGTGTTGAACAATCTTACATCATTGTAGTTATAGGACCCTGCTTTAAGGGGTTTATCAAGAATTAGAGCCTCTAATCATATGAGTTAATCATATGAGTTAATTATTTCTGCATCTTTATGTATCAGCATTGACTTAAGGCAAGGCCAAGAAATACCTATCCAAAAAAACTGAAGAACATAAACTTAATGATTATCTGGGAGTTAACAGCAGGAAATGTGACTGGAAGGTGCAATTCAGACTGTAACCCAGCAGCAGAGCTTTTAGCCTTTAACAAAGGAACTACTTCGGGGCTATCCATGCCAGAAGGACTGGGGACTGGAAAGACCTTGGGCCAGCCAGAGAGCTGTTCCAGGTCTGCTGCCAAAGGATGGATGGATCTTGCATGACTTCCCTGCCTCTCTGGGATACAGGCAGGCAGCTGAGGTGAAGCTCTACCATTCTCATGTCTAACCCCTTGTACTGCTCAGAGCTTGCCCAGTCCGTGTCAGCTGTTAGCCAGCACACAGGCAGGAGGAAAGGGGAGATTATTTCAGCATGGAAACATGACACTTCCCAATTACTTGACTGTGAGCAGAACCCCAGGAGCATCAGCTAAAGCTTAAACTGTGTGGCTGTGTCTGTCAGGGAGACACTGATCTGGGGCCCGTGGCTATCCCTCAGCATGCACACCAACTGTACCTTCTCAGAGTGTTCAAACTGTCTCCAGAAGCTATCATACATTCTTTTTGTGGTCTTTTCAGGAGTGCAAACCACAGTCTTGATATAAACTTTAAAGCTGCGGTCCAACAACTGATTAATTTCACCATAGTCATAATCATCGTATCTGTTTGGAATTGAAAGAAAAACACTTTCATTTTTGAGCAGCAGTTGAAACACTTGCATTGTTTCTACATTCCTGTGGCAAAGCAAATTACTGGGTAAGTGTAGCACTAATGGCCCTCCCCCATAAACAAAAATATGTTTAAAAATACATGCATTTTTGCTTAATAAATACTTCTGGTTCAACCCGAGAAAGAAAAGCTGGTGTGTTTAGAACAAAACTAGTAAAACTGACCTTATTCCAAACATACAATGAATATAGTTCCAAATAGCTCGTCTTAGCATTGAGGTATCCACATCTTTGTGCATGGCCATTGTGTTGTACGTCAGATTATAAGCAATATGGAACTTCTCATCAAGTAGTTGTCCCACATCTGGATAAAGACGATTAACTAAGGAATAGCCATGGTCTTCCCAGGAATAATCCTTAAAAAAAGCAAAAATGCAGAATGAAGCATTTCAGAAACGAACTTGTGAAGACCCAGAGCTTTAATACAGTAACAGATCCCAGGGCAGATAATCCACTGGGGGTGGGGGTTGTTCATTTGCCGGCTTTACGCCTCACGCACGGGGCAGTGAGAGCACAACCATTTCCAGGTTTGGTACCTGGCACAACGAGCAGGTTGTTCCCTGAGCCTCCTGATGGCAGCCCCCAGCTTTTTACCTGAACACGGAAGGTGGGCACGTGCATTCCGTGTCTGGAGAAGTCTTTGTAACCATAGCTGGTGTCCTCAAAGTGACGAGACACATCTCTTGTTGCTGCAGACTCTTCATCTTCTGTTAATGTCAAACAGAATTTCACACAAATTGGAAAGAACAAATTGGAAGCGTATGACCAGAAGAATGGGTCTCTGTGCTTTTTAATCAAACACATTTTCACTGGACTACCCATACTGAGATTCTCTGGCATGGCTCTGTGACTGTAGCTATGGTGTTCAGAGGCAATTCCACAAAAAACACTCAGGTTTGTTCTTACAAACATATTTTTCTCCCTTCTGCTGTACTGCAGTCTTCACCCTATCCCCTGAATCTAGGGGATGTTTTCCCCCATAACTCAAGAGGTCTGTAAAAATGTCAGGGGAGAAACCTGGGTTGGAACAAATACCTCATTAAAAGAGAGACTTCTGAGACTTCCATACAAGTTTGTCTTTGAAGAAATTGTATTGAAGAGCCATGACAACCCTAAACTTGCAATAGATTAAGTATTGTCTCTCAGTCATCTGAAAAGTAATGTTTCATTCACTTAAATAGCAAAGTGTGTCAAGTGTCTTGTATTTACAGTATCTTGCAAGATGCTTAAATCTCCTGTGAAACTTCTAAAACTCTCAAGAGAGACCTTCTATTTCTTCTAGAGGTTTCTATTAAACACAAGGTCAGAGAGTGCTACGGTGCGTCTGCGAGCAGCCACAAATCTTGGCACTACTTTGCTTTTAAGTATTCCTGGAAGAAAATAAGGCACCCCTAATCTTCATTCCTTCAAAGAAATGGTATTGTTTGTGAGACATGTAATAGCACTTCTTTCCCCTTTTGCAGGAGTGTTTCTTCAAATAATTTGGAAAAGTCTTAATAAATACATATACAGACTACATCTGTGCTACCTGAAGAACACACAAACATGCTTTCTCTCTTCTCTCTTTCAAAACGTGTGGCCATCTCTTCTTGGCTAGCTTCCTCTTCATCTCTGCACTCCTGCAGCTGCTTCATTTTCTCCATAAGAGCTTCAACTTCACAGACAGACTCTGTAGACTAAAAAGAAGAGAAAGACATTTTCATGCACTAGAAACTGACAATGATGGCAGAGACTGCCAAGCCAGAAACTTTAAACACAACTGAAGTCCTTTACATCTTTAAATACAGATTTTTCCAGGAACACAGTTTTTGAAAGAAACCTTTACTGACCCAATGGTTTACACTGAGTCATAATCTTTTCTCAATTAGATCCCTGGTAATTTTAGCATGATTTAAAAATCACAGCATTCTGGAACTAGTTGTTCTCACACTAAAATTAGTTTCTTTTAGTCTAAATGTTCAGCAATTGAAAAACAAGGAGCTGTAACAGAAATTCTGGTAGAGGAAGTATCAACAATTTACCACCCAACTGTATTTTTCCTCTCCTCTGCTCACAGAGAAGAAACATTAAAGGAAGAAGGAAGGGTGAGTATAAATGCAGCTTTAACAAAGCCTCAAAAGAAAGCCGAGATAATCGTCTTTTACAAGAGCTATCTTAACACCACAAGAATTCAGTAATAGATCTTGTGAACCTTCATCAGCACCAAATTAAAGTAAAATTAATTTATACAGTCCTGCCCCCTTCCTCCCTGCCTTTTGCAGTTTGCTCCTGCAGAGATCCAGCAAGCTCCATCAAACAAATTAAAATGCCACCCACACCACTGCAGTAAAATATCACAGGCAAGGATCTTGCAGTGAGAACACCCTCATGGCTGTTCTTAAACCAACACTTAGTTCACATCACGATTTTCACCAAGGGAAAACAAGTCCAGATCAGCATAACAGCTGCAGGCAGGAAAGAGTGTTTTAAAGAGGCACAAAGTTGTGAATGATCTGTTAAGAATGATCTGTTGTGTGATGCATGACAAACACCTCAAGGCAGTAAAGTCAGAGCCTGGAATCAAAGGAAGAGCCAACTTTCCACTGCACGATGGAAAAAAGCATTCCTGGCCACTGCTGCTCAGGACACGTGTCATGAACTAGCTGAGGCTAGGACTCATCTCAGTTCACCTTTATGAATGACAGGCAGAAAAAAAAGACAACAGAGATTGTGTCTCTGGAAAGTTTCTCCCTTTGGTAGCTTTTCCCAGCTTCCCAATACCATTTCAACTCCTCCTAAATGCATTTTCTCAATACATACATCTGGATTAGACTCATCAATCCCACTCTCAAAGAATGAAAAGAGACAGGCACCCTCCACATATTGAGTTTACAAAGAAATTACTACTATTGGAAGAGATTGTGAAGACACTTACTGGAATACTTCCAGCTGGGCTGGCATGGATTTCATCCACCCCGTGGTAACCATTTGTTATATCACATATGCAATAGTTACTGACAGAGGGGGGCCTGAAGGTGTGACCCCCTTCACAGTCGATCTCTGGGCTGATCCCACAGCCAAACGTGAAGGAAGCAAGGGAGTGGTAGTGTGTAAGGAGAACGACTGCATGGATCAGCTCTGCCAGGGACCAGCTGTTCTCTTCAGTCTTCAAAAGTTGCTTCAAAAATAATGCAAGACAATAGTATTAAAGTAATTCATTTGACCCCACCTTAATGCAGTTTATCAACACATTTCTTTGCCAGGTAAAATTTTTCCAACATCCAAACGTGCGTCCTTAACTCTCTGCTGCCATTAGTGTGCTCAGTGACCTGTTACCAGGTGACCTGCCAGACACAGACCTGTGTGGTTAAGCCACAAAGGACACAGCTTCTCTCCCCTCTCTGTCCCAGGGCAATTGAGTGAGTTGGGGTTTCTCTTCTGCAACATGTGGTTTGTCTCGAGGCCATACTGACTTGCATTGAAATTTCACACCTCTGATGAAGATGCAACCACAACTGCTGCACATTGGTTCAAATGGGCTTTACAGCATAAGAAAACCCAGGCAACTCCTTGCAGATCAGCTGTTGTAAAAACTTGGTACCCGGGCCAGGCTCCCTCCATCTTGTCCCTGTGGGTGGAATGCTCTAGATTCGACAAGAAGCTTCAAACCCCAACTTCCCCTTCAGGCAGGAAAGTGTGGGAGGTTTGGGGCTTTCTGGCAGAGCGTGTGCCCTCCCCCACAGCACAGCGTCCTGCCTCCAGCTGGACCTGCCACCACCTCTCACCAGGCCAGGCAGCACCGAGGAAGTCCCAGCACCCTCCTGCTCCTTGCTGTGGGCACAGAGGAGAGCATAAGAAGCAGTCCCTTGGTGGTTTGTTGGTGCTGCAGTCCTGGCTGTCCTGTACCACCACCACTCCCGTGGGCAGCTCTGCCAGCCTGCTCCCTCCATCCCAGCCTGAAAATGGCATTTAAACTGGCAGCAAGCCAGACAAAAATGTGGTGGCCGGTGTTCTGCCTGACCTCTGGCAGCATCTCAGAAACACCCAGGGGTTCTGGCTACTGAAAGCACAAAGCTTGAGGAGGGAGGTGCTCTCCTGAGCACATTGTCATTGCACCAACAGAATTCCAACATGACAGGGAAATTTCAGCATGTTGCAAATTAAATTTGCTGCTCATTTAAGAACAGTTATGATCCTGTTAGTTTTACACAACAGGTCACAAGTGATACTATATCATGCAGTGTTGTAGCACTGAAATCAAAGTCATTACCACAAAACATCTTTCACCCTGTCTGGCTCTGAACCTCAAGAATCTGTGAATGCTTTACTGAAAAAAGGGGACATTCACATTACTCCATGGAAGACCTACCTCGATATGTTCCTTGGTGATAAGCCAGGGTCGGTGAGCCAGCATTTTATTCAGTTCTCCTAAATTTTGCAATTTTTGAGGTGCATTTTCCAGACCATTCAACCATTTAGGGTCTCCACCAACATGAAGGAAGTCATTCACATGGAGGTTAACAAGGTAAGAGCACTGATGTCGTGCTGCAGCCTAGAAAGGAAAACAATGTGATGCAGAAAACAATTAGTACTTTATGACAAATATCATAAGCCATCGTTTCCTCAAAACATCCAAGAATAAGACTTGCACTGATTCAAGACTCAGTTAAAAAAAGATTTTCAAGATGAACACATCAGCTTGTTTTGATTATTTTTCTCACAACATAAATATCCCTTGTTCATACACACCATCATTATACTGGCTACAGGTACAACATGCCTATATCCAGGGAGAAATACAGGCATGGATTTATTACATGTCCTGAAGCAAGTAATCCATACTGCATCATACTCCCCACAGGGGAAGAAGCTGTCTCTAGCTGCATCTTTACCAGCAACAATCAAAAACAGGTTTTAGATTGCATACAGCAAGAGAGACTACGGGCAGCTTCTCAGCAAAGAAAGCCCCAGTATCATTTACTCCAACACTTCCTACATCAAATTAAGACACAGCCCAAAATTTTAAATCAGTGTCAGCAAGCAAAGATCATTGAACTGGCAGATTATAAATTAGAAATCAACCACTTTTGGCAGAAAACTTGCTTAGAATGTACACATTCAGAAAAGCACAATGGGACCAACTATTGAGTTAGAGAGGGGTGTATGTGACAGGACACACACACAAAAACAGGCTTTCTTGAGAAACAGTTTCTGAGATTCTAAGGAAGCCAATAACAATTCTCTCATTTCTATAGCACACTTTTCCCCTTTTTCTCCAACTCCTACCAAATCCCTGAAATATGAAATGCTGTTCTTCCGAAACCATCTGTAAAGCAGACATCAGCAAACCTACTCTGCTTTTCCCTTAGCTGCTGGTGAAATGCCTTTCCAGCTAGAAACTGCAAAACAGGTTAACAGCTGCTCTCAGACAGGACAGGAGCCGCGGCCAGCGTGGCGGTTTCTGCCTGCTGCGTACCATTATCCCGATGTAGTGCCGGTAATGGAGCGGCAGTGGGCCATCCATTTGCAGGAGATAGTGCTGAGTTTTTAGAAAGCTTTCAAGATACTGCGGGTGGAAAACCATCACCAAGGTGACGTTGTCCAGTCGGCCCAGCGTGGCAAAAGACTCTGCAAACAGCGTGTGCATTGTGGCGTCCTCCTTTCCCACCTGAATTGTCTGATTGGAGAGAAAGAGCAGTGAGCAATATTGTCCAAGTACTACCAATAAAACAGCAAATAAATATATTACCACAGCACCCAGAGGCCCCAAGTGAAAGGAATTATACTATAAATCTATTAATGGTGTTAAATCAGTGCACATAAGGGACATTAAATCCCTGTAATACCTCTCATTTAGGAGATCACAAGTGGTTATATCAGCAAAAGGAGATTTTTGGATTTAGTCTCTCTCTAATACAACACTGACTTCTCATTTTTAACTGTCTCACCTTCACTTTCTTGAATGCCCCAGGTTGAGCTTAGTTTATTATAACTAAAAGCTAATTGAATCATCACTTTTACTAATGGAAAAAGAGGGAAAGAAGTAAAAAGCTAGCTAAGATGGCAAGAGAGAAAAAAAAGGAAACTGAAAGAGACTAAAATTCCTAGAAAAACACAGATACATTACTAACTTTTCCTCTGCTCCCGATTCTCTTACCAGATGATCAGGAGAGAAGCAGCAGAAATGCTCATCCACAGCACTCTGAAGCTTCTCAGATTCTTCAGAGTGGTAGAGGCAGCTCAAGAAAAAGCAGTCCCAGAGCAGAGGGGCAGGTACCTTGTGGACCAGTAGGAAATTACATCCGGATGTTCACAAGGAAACAGTATTGGGTTTCTCTCATGCTAGATAGCAGCATGGGAGGGGTCATAACTATTCCAAAGCTTCCCAAGGCTCTCACTGTTCTGTACACTAGAACTGTGGCCAAAGTCTCAGGACTGAATGTGATCACTACTGAAAATGTTTTGCAGTTCAGCAGCTGTCCTGAAACCAGTGTGGGCTACTACTAAAATGATGTTCCTTAAAAGCATGAAGTTCACTATGTACTTGAAAACACTACCACACCTCTTTCTCAGGGATGAATCTGCTTGGTCCGTGTCCCAGTGGTCTAGGAATTCTTATTCCAAGTTCCTAGAAAAGAAAATTACACCACCTCAGCATTTAGTTATAAACAGCTTTTTAGCTGTGGTTGCAAGAAAGAAAAGAGTTCTCCATTCAGAGCTGCGCTTATTTGGGTACTCGTGGTACTCTTGCACAGGCACTTTTAGTAGTACTGTTTGTACAAATGCAAATCATTTTTTTATACAAGTGCTTTATAATTAGCTGTGCTTGTTTACAGCACACTGCCCCGCTCCAGCAACAAAAAGTTCAACAACAAAGGCCCTGTCAACCAAAGAAAACACACACAAATTTATATGCATGCACACACACACACACACACACACACACACACACACAAACACACTACAGCCTGGTTCACAGAAAATTCTGCATAAAGCATATTTTGGCAGGGTGTCCAGGACAAGGAGTTCCGAACATGCCGGCTGCTGTGTGGTTATGCCACTGATACAAAACGAGGCTGCTGTGTGTGTGTACATCCGCAGTTCGCCAGCACACAACACCCTGTGCATCTGTCAGGAAATGAAACAGCTGTAACCCTAATCAGATTTCTTTTTCCCAACCTCAAAGAGCACTTAAACTGCTAAAAGTACCTGATCTACATTTGGTTTCTTTTCAAGACAGGATAAAAAGCTATTCACATTTGCAGGAAGGAGGGAGGGAAGGGGAATTTGCTCCATCAGAACAGCAGCAGCCACATCCTTGCACCCACTTGTATGGATGTGTTGCCTTGCAGGTAAGGTGGAGGCTGGATAATCCTGGCAGTTCACTACTTGTCCTCTCCTTTAGCTGGATGAAGCTTTCTGACAGGCCTGTGGCACCCTGGGCCTTTCCTGCAGCCAAGGAGCAAATACAGAGAAGACTTGGGTGCCTTTGTGCCCTGCCCATTAACACTGTTCCCTCTGGAAGGGAGGGAGTCATGTATTCCAGGGCAGTCTCTCTGTTTAGCACAGAGCAGCCCCCTGAGAAGGCACAGCAGGTTCCAGGGGGCAGGTACTAAAGCAGGACATGGCCTCACCTCACCCATGCCCCCCATGCCATCACTGCACACCCTCTGCCGTGGGGATGGCACTCGCTGCAAACCAGCTCTCCTGAGGGGAATTACTCCCCAGTGAGCAGCTTGGCTTCCTCAGGAAAAGATGGGAGCCCTGCCAGCTGATGGCATGGCACTCTTAAAGATGGAGAGAGACCTGGGATTAAAGCTGAGGATGGAGCTGAGTTCTAAACACTAGGCATTATATAAACTAATGGTTTGGGCTCCTTACCTGTGCACTCTCTGCCAATCACCTTTTAGAACACATCCACTGCCTCTGTTCCACAGGCAAACCCATCCATTTTGTCATGATACCAACTTTGTCCAGGTTCTCAAGCAGGTTTAGATGAATAAATACCATGCACTGAGCCAGTTCAGGCCACACAGAGCACAGGGGCATCTTCAGTTGGTTTAGGCCTCAAGAGCAGACAATGCCCCAAGAGCTGCCTGCCAAATGCAGTTGTTAACTTTGCCACATTTTCCTCACATAGGTAAAGGCTGTTACAACCATGCAATATTGGTTGCACTCACTACTGCACATTTTCTCTTTAGCTGAGGTTTCTATCTGCAGTACAGAGTTCACTGTACGAGAAGCAATTTTATTAATCAGTTACTGTTTCCTGAACTTTCCCCTAAGATTAAAAAACAGCTTCAGAGAGCTGGAAACAATGAGTGGAGGCCCAAGTGGCAACTACCAAACTCTTCAGACTCTGTCAGTCTCCTTAAATCCTAAAGTCAGATGCCTTCATTTCTCAAGTCTCACTTGGATAAAGTAAGATCAAAGGGCACCTCTTACAAATAGTCTTTGCACTTTTTCCCCTCAGTGTAGCTTTTTCCTGCTATGGGTCCCAACATACCCAAGCAAATTTTGCCCATCAGCCAAGCAATGCCACTTGTAGGATGGAATTTATCAGCATCTCTCTTAAAAACTTCAGCTGAGCTTCTTACCTTGGGTGTAACTACACTAGAGAAACATCTTATAGCCAAACAACAGCAAGTGAAAAGAGAGATCATTTAAATTGTAAGCAGCATTTAATTTAGCAGATGTCTGCAGTTTGCCAGATCAAGCCCTCCAAGACAAATACCTTGAAGTTTAACTCTTGAACAACTGTTTTTCAATCTTTCCTTTTCCCAGAACAGTCGGAGGAAGGAAAAACCCCCAAACCCAGATTTAAGAACCTGAGATCTACAGACTGCTAATTTTGCCTCACTATCTAAAATACATTACAATCAATACATGTCTGTTTTTTAAAGCATACAGAGGTCAAACTTACAATTACACAGCATGTAACAGGTTATATTACTCAACTATCCAAACCCTCACTGCAAAGTGAATTACGAGGGTTTTTTAATGATTAAATAAGTTGCTTTGCTTTCCATCAGGAGAGGGATCATCCCCCTGGGATCATGGCACCAGCCTAGTACTTGAAAAGCCTGGGGGTCAAGGCTCTGTTGTGATAGAGACATAACAAAGGATTTGAGAAGATGAGCCTGTTTCCCATCTGCAAAATGGGGGTTTCTTCCAGAGGGTGCTGAGAACAGAAGCAACTTGCCATGAGGTGCATGCTTAACAGAGTTATGAGAGTTGTGTCAAATCTGGCCCATTAGAAGCCTTTTGAAAACTTTTTCTTCAGTTACAAGCTATGGCAGACCTTTTAAAAACTATTTTCCTCTCTTTTTCAGAAGCAGCATTTAATCAAATTCTCCTAGTACTTCAGAAATAGCTGTGTGCTTCCAGCATCCCAGCATTTCAAATACTCGACAGCACAGTAATAATTCTCAAAAAAGTCCTAGTAAATCTCTCCTTTGTCCTAAGCATATTTCTACGCTTCATGATATCCTCCACTAAACCTCCATCTTCCAAATACACTTAGGGAGCAACACTCCCTCTCAAAGGCAACACTTGCATACTGACTGGACACACCACTACATCTCTTTCCTGCACCTTTCTCTTAAAGCACCATCTCACCTGCAGCACCAACAAGCACTTGGTGTTTGCAGTTGACAAGCAGCACCTGGAAAAAAGCCTGTATTCCTTTTGGTTATTCCAAAAGTGTAAGCAACTTTCATGCCATTCCAGGCCACAGAATTGCACACCAAAGTGACCTACTTAGTGACACATTCTCTGCATCAGCCTTCTCCTGGCTCCTTTCCTCCTGCTGTTTTCAGCCTCACCACACCACTTTCATTCAGTCTAGAAACTCTGCAGCTGAATACAGCTCAAAGCTCAGCAGAAAGCCAACCACAACTGAGGCTTTTGGTGCAAATAAATAATAACAATAACAATAATGACGATGATGATGCATCAGACGCACTCCATCTTCAAAGCCAGAACATAAAACTCAGGTGGCTGCAAAGCTGAGCACCAAGGGTAGAACAGATTTCACCCTCAATACCCAGAAGCTCAAGCTAATGGAAGGAGGTGGGCCTTGCTGGGTGGCAATCCACTTCACTGCTCACCTTCCAGACACACCTTGACAGAAAAGCAAGACTTTAGCCATGTAAATGTTGTATGGCTGTGTTGACAGAGGCAACCTCAAAAACCACAGAAAAGCCTCCTCTTCCCCCTTATGTAATGTAACTTGTAGTTCTGTACAGCCACTATTATTATTTCTATGGGAACTGTGCTCACCAGGTACCTATCATTTCTCAATCTACACATCGCTCACCACTGCCATTATCAGCCCAGCATCATATCTCACAAATTTAGATAATGCAAGATTTCCTGTGAGGTAGGACAAGTACATTATGTCCCATCTAGAAGAAAAAAAATCCCTGAGAATTGGAAAAGCTACACATCTTAAGAGAAGCTGCTACAGAAGACTGGTGGCTTGAGCCGAGATCTCTCAAGTCACAGGCTGATGCCCTAATCATCAGACTGTGTGCCTGTTCAGAGACTTCTCAAGCAGGAAATGCTTTATGCAAATTGACACCAAGAAACAGCACTGCAGAGCTGAGACAGAAAAGTTAATGAGACAAGTCTGCAAGCTTAATTATATACTTCCCAGTTACCACTCACGCTGACCAGTCTGGCTCACTTAGCACATCCAACTCCACAAGGACAACCAGACTAAAAGTCTGTAGTGCCTGCACATACATGCTGCATGGAAGACCACTCTAAAGCCTCAAACATGTGTAAACTCACACAACTTAAGAGCTTTTGTGAATCTTACAGCTGTTGATCCAGCCCAGTTTTTAAGGAACATCATTCTGTCAAATTTATGTAAAAGCCTGAGATAAAAAATTTAACTGTGTAGAAGTTTGTAAATACTTAGAAGTACAGCACATATTACCTGTGCTAGTGATAGGACATCATCTGCTTTGGTTCTGAATCTCTAAAATGTACGTAAAAAAAAAAAAAAAAAGCCACAGTCTAAGCAGACACCCAGTATCAGAAATTTCACCTAGAAACACTGAAAACAGAACTAAGCTACAAGCCAGGTCACAGAGCCTCTGAAACAGGAACAGATATCTAACCTAAGCTACAGTTCTTCCTCCACTGTATGGCTAAAATGCTTTTCCAGATCCTTGTTGGTCTCTCACTACTGGCTACCTGCACCTAAAGCTCTGTCCCTTTATCACAAAACCTCTCCCAAAACTCAATGGTAGTTTTGTCCAATGAATCTCGGGACTGTTACCAGACTGCTAACTTTCAGTCATTCAGGACTGATGAGCCATGATCCACAATGCTCAGATCCACTCAGACTGCTTCCCTGGTGTTAGCACAGTGAGTCATTTTGCTCCCCTCAAGTAGAGGCAGTACCACTATCAAGTCTACCAGATTTGTATCTACCAGAAAGACTGACTTACATACTTATGCCTTCTCTAAATGGCAAAGGGAACATTTTATCATAGACAAGCCACAGGCAAACTAAAATTATAATTATCAATTTACTTCATTAAACTAAATTTAAATTAACATCTTTATCTGAATAATCTATGTCCTGATTAAGCACTAAGTGCTGCTAGATTCAAACAAAATTATATGAAAATCACCCCATAATACAATATAAAACAATCCGGTAAGGAACAGAGAGGGAAATGAGATTGAGGTGAATTTTTTGGAGGTAGCATTTTCCTAGACAACCAGTCATCACTTTACATAACCTAAGTGCTTTCCAACCCAAGCTTAGGGTTAAGAAAGGCACAACGAGCTTTGAGTTAAAAACTCTTCAACACAATCTCCTGAAAATTCGGCTTAGTATAATATGATGAGCATTTGAAGCATGGATATTAAAAATACCCATTTAGGGCTTTATAAGCTTATAGGATGGAATGTCCCTAAGCATGTCAGTGTCCAAGAAGGTTGTTCTGCATTTCCAAGGGAGACTTAGCACTTACCAGTCTAAGAGGCTTCATGCTGCTGCTGCGCTCTCTGTGAACTGTCTGGTTCCTACTTCCTTTTTAAAGGCCACCAAGCAAAACCTCTCTGGTGGTGACACTGAGGCTACAAATGGAGTTTCCATGTTTAGGAAGTTAACATGAGGGCTGGCACAACTGGCCCCACAGGACAAGCTGTCCCCAAGCTGATACATACTCAGCTTAAAAACTGTATTTTCAGTTCTGCTAAATACAGTAGCTACTGTAGTTTCCATACTGGACAGAAAACTTTTAGGAAGGAGGGAATTAGGAACAAAGAGTGGTGATTAAATATACTTCTTTTCCTAAACACACAGAGAAATCCTACATCTTTTCTAAATGTGGGGCTATGCAGAGCTGGCCGTTTTTCCTATTTTATGTTTATTTAATACCGAAGGAGCTGTAATTGCTGTGGCTTTCCCAAACAAACCATGATTTCACCTTAAAATGACAGAAAAAAATGATCCTAGAAATGCTCATGTACTTTACGTTTTTGCTCTGGTACCATTTGCTGGGTATGTCAGACTGCCATTCAGCTGAAGCAATAGACATGTCTGCACTTGTACGGATTTAAAGAACTGGGAACAAGTACTCCCCCTCTGTTACAAAGCACTTTGTTACACAGACCTACCACTCTTCACTGGAATTAGAGCATGGCAAATGCTGAACTGTTCCTCTTTCATATACAGCATGTTATTCTTACATGAATTTAAAGACATAAATTACTTTAATTTCATTATAATTTCTCTGAATGTCTCAAAGTCCTTTGAAATACCTGATTTTAAAAACATCCCCATCTAGTTTCTGTGACTTGACTCAAGACAGAACTCAAGGCAAGAAAGAGTGTGTTCAAGATCACACACCTTGTTCACAATGGCAGGAATAAAAGCAAAGCCCAGACTCCTCTGTCTCCATCCCTAGCACCTCTTCTCCGGTCATTTTCTAAAGACTGAGCAGAACAAGCAGGTCCAACTGCAGTTGTCTCAAGGTGCCTGCCTATGTGCTACCCACTCTTCCTCAGCATTAACAGCTCTTCCTGAAGTGGTTTTGTGACACAATTGCCTGGAGTCCACAACCCAATTTACTTTTGATATGAGCTCACTGAAACTGAGGCTGAGTTTCAATCATTAGTGCCTAGCGTTTTTTATATGGCACTTCAGTAATGAAAAAGAAAGCATTAAAAGGCAAAGGATTTCGAATGAATGCCTGCAATTTCCCTGCTGTAAACACTATTTAGATACCAATAAATTGGTGACACAGAAGGAAACAGTCTAAATACGACAGTAATCATCTGCACTACATAGACTGTACCGCTGGATTACATCAAAGCAAAGCATATATCCATATATATGTATTTATACGTATCCATGAAGTACAGGATTACTCTAAATCAGAAAATACAAAACAGGTTCTAAGGCATCCTACAGCAGTTCTGAGGATTTAAAATTTTTCTTTAAAATCAGACTCTTAAAGTGGTGATAATAAGAAATTTATACGAGAGATCCAAATCAGCAGGTTTATTCCTGCCCAAAATAATATTCTTGACTTGCATTTGTTTAGAATTACAACCCGCTCTTCTCCATAAGAAACACAAGACCAGCCTTACAGTTTCAAAAGGATAATCCAAATCTGTGCAAGAACGACGTAAACGCCGAGCAATTCCGAGGCAAAAACCACCTGGACGAGCCCGAGAACTCCGCAGAGGCACCGAGTTACCACACACACCAGGAATAAACTCTCCTGGGACCACGGGCGTCGGGGAGGATAGCGACAGCATCTGCACTGTCACCGCAGGCAGCAGCTGCTTATCCCGCGGCTGAACAGGACCTGCGAACCCCCGAACGACACCCTCCGAGCGAGGAACCCGCAAGGAATGATCCGCGGGGGGCTGCCCGGGCCCCCGCCCCTCCTTCCAGCAGGGATTTCTCTGAGGGATGCGCCCGGGGAAAGAGACCCCCGTCCCTGGGGTGGGGGCTCAGCGCCGCGGGGACAGGCGGCGGGGGCACCCCGGCCACCCGCGAGTACCTGGTGCTGCCGGCCCGGCCTCGCCACCGTCGGCACGGCGCTGCGGGGCTGGGCCCGGGCTCGCCGCTCTCTGAGCCCCGCTGGGCTCTGCCCCAGAGCCGCGGGGCGGTGCCAGCCCCGTCCCGCCCGCCCGCCGCAGGGGCGGAGCGGCGGCCGGGGCGCTGCCCCGCCGGGGACCGGAGCTCCCCGAGACCCCGCGGCTGCTGCCCGTGCCCGGGAGCGGCACCACATGCCCCGGGTAGGGCACAAGAGACGGCAGCCCCCGCTCAGTCCATCCCAGCCCGGCAGGACAGCCCCGAGCTCCGGACCCTTCGGCTCCGTTCCGCTCTCCTCCCCGGCACAGAGACGCTCCTTGGACAATGCTTTCCGCCCCTCTCTCCTGTTCCTTATGCAAGAGTTTCTACCTTCTATTTAAGCAACAAAATAATTACGGCTTTTAAACCGAGAAATCGGAGGAGCTTCACATTTTGCAGATATTTGTGTGACTAAGTGCGCTGCTGCTGCAGAAATCTGGCCTCCTGCCTATTCCCAAGATCATAACAGTCCTGGGCAAACATATGTTTTGCAATCGTATCAGCAAAACACTCGGCCTTTGTTTGCAGCGGGCTGTGCTGCGCCTGCCGACCCCCCAGGGCTGTAAACTCTGCCAGATGCCTTGCATCTCCCACCTCTTTTGGTCTGGGATTTGAAGTCATCAATTATTTCAAAAGAAACAAGTCCTTGAGCTGGCCCATGTGATTTTTACTTTTTTTTTCTTTCACAATACAAGATTTATAAAGCTACATTCTATTAGATAATTTTCCTTCAAATAACTTGAATTAAAATAAAATATGGCAGTACCCAAGAGATCTTCTGTTGCAGTTTTCATGGGAGAAGGGCCAGGACAGCTCTGAACCCCTAAACATACTCACCTGGGGGACGAAGGCTGCCTACAGTTCAGGCTGTGCAGTTTTGAGCTGTACCAAGTTATCTTCATAACCAGGCAGGGAAATTCCATGACACTGAACTTTACACTTCTGTTAAATGTAAAACTGAACACTGCAGAATTGCTCACAGGCTGTTCCTGTTATCAAACCTAGCAGCTAAATGCAGAAAACACCGAGGACAGTGCTGCCAGGGGAACACGGCAACATGATGCAAGACAACAGTTCTGCACATCTCTACTTCTTAAGTCTTAAAAGCTTTCTTTCCTCTCCAGTTTTCAAATACCACCACACCTCTGGGTCATGAAATTAATGCTGGAGAACCAAGGGATACTCTACTGCTGAAGGCTTAGCAGCAGTTAAAAGGTTAAATTACCTAGAGATGCCCAAGTACCAGAGCTCCATCCTTATTTGGGGCCTTGGCTTGAAGCTGGTTAAGCTTCCCCAAAAGAAACTGAGTGCCTTTACCTTGTTGCACTTTATAAAATGCTCAGCAGAAGCATGGAGAAAGAATAATGCAATACTGGCAAGGAAGATTACATTTTGTGAGATAATAAAATAAACTAATGAAGAACAGTGTTTAATTCCCACTGCTAACTTCAGGCCAAAGTATAACAGAAAGGTGGCATGGGCTCCTCTTTCAACACAGGCAAAGAACTGGCTCACACTCAGAAAAACTATTGAAAGGGAGAGTAATTACCTGAAAGCTGAAATGCAAGAAGAAGCATAAGAAGTCTCCCTGGATGACAGATGAATGGTCATCCCCTTCAATGAATTTGTTAATACCCTTGGAAGAAGGGATGGGGAGGAGGGGCAGCATTCCCTCACTTCCAAAGTGGTTTTGTCCCAATGTGGTCATTTGTACTGCCTGGGTATTTGTTAGGAAGCATGTTTATATTAACAGTTGTTCCTATACAAAGAACCTTGGCAGATACAGATTCTTTTCTGGCATCGACCAAGGGAAATTCTCTCTCTTTAAACAAGCAACTCAACAACAGAAGGTAGGAAATTGTATCGTGCTCTTCGCTTTCTCTGTCAGGAGAGATGGAGGCAGTGACAGCATGTCAGAAAAACTGTGTACAAAGGGGAAGAGGAAGTTGCACAGCCACAGCAAACAAATAATAATGGACTTAAAAGCTCTCCCATATGGCCAGAGTACACAAGCCCTTCTCAGGCCCCAGGTATGCCTCTGCCTTAGCAGAATCCCATCACCCCAGCTTGCTGCAAGCCCTTTCTGCACCTCAGCCCACACTCAATATTTCCAAAGTGCAACTCCTCCAAACTGAAGAGCCCACACAAGTCCAAGCCCACTGCTCATCTCTAAGTAAGTACACAACTGCAGACTGAAATTATTCCTATTTGTGAGCTAGTATGACCAATTACATGATCCTGAGAGAATATGGCACAGAGCTCACTTGGGTACTGATGAGTGCAAACTGCAGTGCAGCCAGGCAACATTGGGACAGATCCATGGTTTGGTTTGCATAACTGGAGCGTTCCCCTGGGGAAACACAACAGTATGTTTGACCATGTATTGATGCAATTAAACAGAGATCTAGTGAAATGTTCCTACGGGAAAACACAACAACAGATGTTTAACATGAAAATATCGATAGATACAGAGTTCCTTTCACCCAGAAATGACATTTACTCAAAGCAAACACCACCTAAAGCATGGAAGTATACTCCTTCATAGAAAGCACATCCATAGAAGTTGGCATTTAACATCTGTGCACGCTAAGTTATCAGAAGTGTAATTTTTCCTTATTGCTACATTTAAAGAAAAGTCCTGGGGAAGCTAAAATGAGACCAACCAGCTACAAGTATGAAAAGCCTGATCCTGCAAACAAAAATATCTGCATTTTGCTGCTTTAAGTTGAAACAGTTCTGTTTCAGTCCAATAGGGCAACTTTTTGAGTCAAGTTCAGAACAAACTTATTACTCCAAAGAACTGGCAAACCTACATCTTAAATTTTTTCCACAGAAGAGCCATCCAGGCAGGAGCACTTGAAATGCCTGTTACTGCAATGCCCTGGACATCAAATCAGTATCTTGGAGGATGACCAGATGATTCTTTCTCAGGAACAAGTAAAACGAGGTAATTCTTTGGGGCTCTGAGCTGATTTGTATTAGTTTTAGCTCCACCTAACATGGTGCCTTAGTGAAGTCACCAGGTGTTTCAGCAAAGACTAAGCAGTCCCACACCAGCCTCTATAAACATTTCCCTGTGGATTCTTCTCGTTCCTTGCTGTCCACAGCCACTACCCTTTTCATAACAAATTTTGTATGTGTCTATTAATCTCTTCTATCCCTTGATTATACATTTGTTATTTCTCAAACTCCAAAAATCTTTATCATGATAACAATATGGCACAGCAATCAAACCATTCATTAGAGTGATGAAAGGTTTTAAATTAAATAGAAGAACATACCATTGTAGCATGCAAGTAAGAAAAAAAAAGGCCAGTATTTGAAAGCATTCCTCTTGATTTAACCTTAATCTGATTGTCAGGCTTCAAAAAAATCATTCTATTATTAGAATTGGTACACAGTTCTAGGGAGGAGAATAAACTGTATTCTTTGTACGATCTAAATTCTTGCTGTATGTGTCAAAAAGGATCAACCCTTTAGGAATGTCACTACACCTGACACTTTTATAATAATAACAAAAACAAGTTGTTTATTAGCATGGAGGGCTGACAATTGGCCACATCAGGAGATAAGTTTAGACCAATAAACAGAAGCCTTCCTTTTGTAGTCTTTAGGATTGTAAGGCTGGCTAAGACCAAACGTTTTACCCTATTCATACATTAGATTTATTGTCTTCAAACCTTATCTGTCCTTGAAATGCTGGTTTTCTATTTCTAGACCCTGCTTAAATGCTGCTTTCTTAATGGCCACATCTTCAGCATTAATGGACAAATGACTTGAAAGTGATTATGCTGGTTTGTGAGCAATTATAAATCAGGTATAAATCCTAGCCCACTGTATTTCCCATCAAAGTTCCATCTTTTCTCTCAGAGCTACAAGAGGTTGTGAGACTCCTTTGTTTCACCTGAGCTATTCTCACTATTGACTGACTTGAACTCACCAAGCTTCAAGAATGCCAGTGGTTTTATTTGTTTCCTGAACTATTTGGTTCATCCCTTAGGACTCTTACTGCCCCCACAAAGTCCTTCTTCTGGTAATTTCTGCCTTTAAGATTTCTACAGCTCACTCCCACCTCTAAACCACAAGTTGTTTTGTTTTTACTGTCAGTACAGCTTGTCCAAATTTAACATTCTGTTCTGCAGTTATTAGGTAGCAGAAGTACAAAGTTTAATTTAGGGAGCTATAAGAAGTTTAGATCTTGAGATTATTCATGCTTTGGCAAGGACACAAAATCAGAAGTATGGTTTCTAAGACTACTGCAACTAGGTAGATTAAAGATGCATATCTAAAGCTTAGAAGATTGAAAGAGTGTCTTATCAGATTATCCTTCCCCTTTTTTATGAGGGTATGCAGCTCTTCCTAGGCTGATAGAGAGCAGCTGAGCTACAGAAGTTGTTTGGCTAGCTGGCTGTGGGTCCTGCTGCTGCCATTCTGAAGTGGCTCTGGACTCACCCACCACGTAAGAATACTCAAGTTAACAAGTCCCCCCCGGACATAGCTCTCCCAAAATCAAAGCTGTCAGCTAGCTTCAAAGCTGACCTTGGTATCCCACAGGTAACTTCTGAACTTTTGATGGCTAGAGGGTGTATAGAGAGGGGATTGGCTGTTCAGCTGCAGATTGCAGATCCATCACCACTCCCTGGGGAATGGAACATCTGCAGGCTGCCAGTCACTCTGTAGTCTCTCAGTACTAAATAAGCATTAAGGTTAAACAAAACTAGTTTAACCTTAATAAAAGAGTGTATTTGGAGTTCAGACAAGAAAAATAAAACTTAGCTCACAGCTTTCTAGAACTGGTTTGGCCTAAATAGGTCACCTCTCTTTCCTTTAGTAGCAAACTCCTGGGCCATGCCAATGCCAAACATATTTCACAGCTCCTTGGAGCTGGGATACGTTCTACCATTTTATAGCAGTGTCCCCTCCCTCCAAGATGAATACTGAAAAGAGATGATTATCATGTGTCCACTGAGTGAAAATTCTCCCTTGGGAACTACCTGCAACTCCTAATCCTCATGACTGATTCAGTGAAGAGCAATGAGACAATTCAGTACCTTACTTGCTATGCTGCCTGGAATGCTGTCTGACCCTGCCTCACCACCATCATGTAGAGATGCTCTTGGAAGGCCTGTCCTGCACAGATGGAAGTGTCCCTATCACTCACTGAGCAATCACCTGCCAATAAACCTTTCACACAATGCAAACATATATCTTCAAAGCAAGGGAAGGCTGGCTGAATCATCTCTGTGAGTTCAAGGCTTCTGTTTCATTGGGTCTTTTAACTGCATTTAACCTCAAAAATAGTCTTAATATGAAAATAGAAGATAAAACAGCAAAATGCATCTCATTACTAGCTTCAGACAGAAATAAGACACAGCATCAAGAACATGGGGAAAAAGGCCTTTAGGAGTACTGGAGTGTTACACTTGGCTTTTTGGAATTGGCTGAGACCATGACAGCAAGTGACCCAGTCCTGTAAATAACTTGCATCTAAAATCTGCTCTCCTATTCCAGAACATACAGACTGCAACCCAAAAGTGCATTTTATCAGAAGCTTTTTGCCATCTTGACTCCTAGGGGCTCAAGTGTGTTTCTAGAAAATTGCTTCATACTTGGACCTGAGGCTCATGCCTGACTTGATTCCACAGGTACAACATACAAAAAGGTTACTTTTGCAGAGCCTCCACCAAGGAACAAACTAGAAATTTATAAAATGCTTTGTCAAGAAGTCAAGTCAACTCTTAATCTCATATATATTCACTCTGCATTCAAAAACTAAGATATTTTTGTGTGTTTTCTTTTTTTGTGTGTGTGTTTTGTTGGTTTTTTTTTAAATAAATTCAATGTTTTCCCCACAAAACCACAAGTAACAAGAATGGAATATGACAAAATGTCATGCCATTTAGTGTACCTCAAGACTCAGCTATTTATCTGTAGCTTGATTTTACAGTGTGATAAATGAAGTGAAATAGTACTAAACTAAAATGTGAATTACTGCTAGAGATTCAGGAACCCTTCTGTCAGCAACTGCACTTTGGGGAACTGTTTTGTGGCTTTCTTCTTGCACTTGTCACTTTCAGACACATGATCAGAGTGCCAAAGAGCAGAAGCCAGGAAAAAATAAAAAAAAAAAAAAAAAAAAAAAAAAAATCAGTTCTTTTATTTTCACTTTTCACAGTCTAGCTGTATCCCATGTAATGTACATTATTTTTTCTGAACCTGGGAATTTTGGAAAAACATCACAGTTTTTTATTAGGAAAAAATTCCCAATAACCATAAAGCTGTATTCCCTTTGCATTGTCTGTAATGACCTATGCCGTCAGGAGGGTTGCAAGTTCCTCTACTGAATCTCTTTCCTTATTTACTTAATATATGGAGCCTATTACAATACTAGAGTTTATCAGCTCCTTTAGACCAGTATCTTGGCAAAAAGTTAAGTACAAAAGTAAACAGCATCATCACAGAAGAGCAACCCACATCATTCATTTCATGGTAACCATTAAGAAAAGAGATCATCCTCCATATACTGTTCAACAACTGATTGTTACAAGTTAAGGAGGTAACACCAGATCTGTCATTTTCATATCAGATCTGTTTCTTTTTGTTTTGGTACTCAGAGACAAACCCATTAAGACCTCTGCATGAGGAGAATCATAAAAAGTACCCAGATGAATCATGCATTTCTTGTCATTTTTAGCAATTTTTATTAGTGTTTCGTTTAAATTCAGACAGCACTGTAACCTTCATTCTTCCCATTTTCAGAAGACATGGCTAAGATTTTTCAAACAAATAATTTTTTTGGCCTTTGCTTCCTAAATCAGAAGAACTAAGAAAAGCACTGCATTCCTGCTGATACAAACGCTAAAAGATCTGGCCTGTCTCCTGCTTAGGAATCGATACCATTTCCTACAATGGGCTTTACTCTGTTGCCACTCGCAGCAATGTGCCATTGCTTCCTCTTACAGTGAGTTAAGAGGTCACTGACACCCCATGTGGGTACACAGCAGGGAGCAGGAGCCTCCCAGCCCATCAGGAGCCACCCCTGCCCTGTGACCAGTGCCAGGCAACACCCGCTCTGATGAGCCCCAGCAAACTGCAGTGTCCCTGCCAACACGTGCTTCAAGGACATGGTACACGTGCCCCTGTTTAACACAGAACAACTTCCACATCCTTCTAAATCCTGGATAACTTCAGAGCTTGGAGAGCTCCCTCAAGGCCCCAGGGACAAACTGGCCTGGCACCAAGCTCCTGCAGGACTATCATCCTCCTGCTACCACTGCCACCTTGGCACTTTTCCACTGGCCACAAAGGCTTTGGGTCCCTGCAGGACAACTGTAAAGTCACAGGAGATTTCTGCAACTGAGCTGCTCAGGATCTGAATAAACCCACATACTCTTCTGGATTTTGTGACTGCAATTGCTGTCTGCAATAGTGTCATCTAAACCATGCAACTGTTAACACCTTCCCCCCTCTACCTTCTCAAAAGCGTATTTTGTAAGGCAAATACAAAATACATACAGCAGATATGCTGTAGGAGACAATGGTCTCAGATTTCCTAATCAGAATCAGTAGCATCTTGTAATCAAGCTACTATTGAAGTCTGATTAATAACAATTTCCAAATGTAAAGTAAATAAAGTGCAAGTACATAAATGAAAACGCACAAATACCATACTAAACATACACTTTTTTTTTTTTTTTTTGCAAGATAGGATTAGAACAGGAGCTGGTAAATCTGGATATGAAGCTGTAAGTGTTCAAACATTCTCATTTTGTCAGTAAAGCTACAAATCCATACCTGTCCCTTTGCTCCGCACCAGCATGACAACTGCCCTCTGGACACTCAGCAGGGATACCAAAGCAGCAAAACACAGCAGAAAACTTGGCCAGAACAGGATCACATTTTCACTACTGATGAAGATGCAACAATGATCACTGCAGCCTGTAAAATAAATATTAGCAAAAAACTCTGCTTCATTTGCTAACTTGTCTATATTACTAACAACAGCAGAGATGATGACTTCTCTTTATCGGGATACGTTTGTCATCTTCCTGAGAAGTCCTTCTCTTGAGAGAGACAATTAATTCTGTTATTTTTGTAAATTTATATTTCATTCAAGTAACAAATTATAACTTAATGGGAAATGTGACTTGAAAGAAATTTACATGTTCCATCACACTCCTCTGAAGCTGGTAGGGTGAGACTAAACCAGATTTGGATTGTAGCAAACAAGGGCCAGAGGCCAACTCTTTAGAGCTGCAGCAAATAAGGAGTTACTTGGCAAAGCATAGGTCTGGAGATGTCAAGGATCACTGCACAATGGCTAAAACATACAGGACAGACAAGTCCCAGAGAAATCATTTTGGTGAGCCTAGACCAGGGGTTCACAGTAAAACCAGGGTGAGGATCAGCATTAGGATTTGAACCACCAATGACTGGCAGAGCAGAATTCAGGCTTTGGGCTAGGGAATGAGAGAGAACTCCTTAGCATCATCTCTCTAGATTCAAACTTAAGCCTAGTGGAAGTCATTTTGCTAAAGCAAGGTGCTTGCATGTCCACAGCCAGCAGGTGAAATGTAGAACTAGTACATACCAGGAGCCAGAAAGGGAGGTTCAAATGCGGCAAATGAGAGGGCTCCCCGAGTCCCCTCCTGTAACAACAAGAGGGTGATTCTTTGCTCTGAATGAATAAATAAATAAAACCCTGTGTACCTGAATTCACACTGCAATATCATCTATATTCTTTCTTCCATGTGCAAGGGCCACATTTTCTACAATGAATTCTTTCTTGGGGCTATACAACAATAAAGTAGGATTACACACACAGGCAGGCACTTATAGCTGTCCTGCTCTAATTAATTTGTTGAAATACAATCAAGACATTGCTGGGAGGGAATGTTTTAAACTGGAGTCAGTTGAGACTTCACGTTGTTTCTGGCAACACATTGCCCTGGCTGGGGGAAATGGTCTTGTACAAGCAACCAAAATTAATCATCTGACCACGCCTAAGCTGACCTGAACAGGAAAGAAAGATAACCACCATATAAGCTTGTACAGCAAGTATGTTAGGAGTGAAGGACTTTGCCCAATTTCACATGATACAGCAACTGGACAAATTCTCCTAACGGCTCTGAACCACAAACACAGGCTGCTCTGAAAGCACAGGGAACAAGTTAGCTAGAGGCAAGCTGGGGAGCTGGTTCCCAGGGAGAAACTCCATAAAAGAAATGACAGGATAGGGCCAGGATGTTTCTGCATGGCAATGTGGGTGCAGCACAGATGATGTTAAAGCAACAAATTTTGAAAAAACATGAAATGTATCTGCAGCACATCCAGAACCATCTTAGTTCACTGGGTACTGCCAGTGACCACCCAGGTATCATTTGTGTAACAGGTCAGAACCTACTCCAAAAACATCAGACACCTGTGTACATATGAAGCCATCATAATACAGATTGTAACCAGCTACCAGAAGCCCCAGATGACCAAATAATTTTTTTTCCCTTTGCCTATGCCATCTTCCAGGAGGGGAGGGGATGGCAGGGGTGGAAGGGACAGGAATGTGTGTGGGTAATGGCAGCCCTGTTTATGAAGTCCTAAAAACAGACTAGCTCTCTGCATGGGTACTCACTGATATAAAAAAACCAACCCACAACTGCCTGCTCTGCCTCATAACAAGACAGACGTTCACATAAAACAAAACACACATTTAGATTTTTGGCTCAATATTCTTGTCTCTGAATTGTTGCTCTGCATATCAACAAATGATCCTTTGTTTTGAAAAAGCCTTACCAGCCACATGTTTCCCAAGAGAGGGACACTACATCCTCAGGCACTGACAGGCCTGCCCGGTAATAAGTAACCAGCATGTATGGGATTGATGGCACAAATCCAGGTCTGAGTGTAGAGGCATCACAAGAATACTGGCCAAGAGATAATTTAAGTTAAGAAGGTATCTGGGTACAAGAATGACAGAAAGGTACTGGACACAGTTATCCTACAACCCTGCTATGCTGCCTTGCATGCCAGCTTGTTGACATTTATGTGGCTATTAAAAAATGAGAGAACAACCACAAGCAAGTCATTATGCAAAACTTTTTTCTAAAAGTACAATGTTAAGAACATTGGACACACAGGTATCCAAGCCAGTCTTAAAGCAATCAGTCTCACATTGAGAGTTACTGGCTAACAATTCTCAGTCAACAGTAGGTAAAAGCATTCAATTTCAAGCACCTAGAGCATGGGAGGGACTGCAGTCTATTTAAAAGTCAGGAATATCAAAAAGTTGCAGTAGAAACAGAAGTCTGAACTTGGCAAATAAATGCCTTTTCCACTCCTTTTTAGACAAACTGACTTGATGGGAGCTGTCTATATTAAAGGAATTGAATTTTGCATTTGAGTATCCCAATAAATTCTTAACTAAGTGTGGTTACAGTATTTTTATAAAAGAATATACAAGAATATAGTAACTGGTTTTTTCATGAAGTTTGTTGACAAACTAGAGCAACAGCACTTACATTATAGTTTTCAAACAGTAAATAAAGCCTCTAAAAGCAAATTTATTTCATGTTTTCTTTGTTAACTATCAAAGTGTCAACTAAATATTATTGGCATATATCCTGCTATTTTGATCACCATCAGATTTGAAGGAATACAGCTGCATCCATTTTTCCCATGTGTTTTACACCAGTGTCTCCCTAAATGTTTTCTTCCTCTCACCATACAAAACTTCCACCAACTGTTGGAGAAGCTCCCCAGCTGCTTTTGACTCTAACATGAACTTCCTCATCATACTGTCTACAACCTTTAGCCCATGTTCCCAGTAGTCTCAGGGGGCAAAGGGAGTGGGCAGCTGCTCAGAAAGCTTGTAACTAACAGAACATTGTGAAAGGAACATGAAGGGAACTAGAGTCAACAAATAAGATCTGGAGATTTTAAGCAAAGTGCCTGAAGAGACAGCACACATTTTTAGTCGGGTAACAACCTCAACCATTACATAAGTGTATTTGTACATCACCCTGGAAAGCCTACGGTTCCTGTGGCAGAAGGGTGATTGACCTCCACGGTTTGCTGCTTACAAACAACAGTTTACATCAAGCAAAGTGTCCCATCTTAGATGCCCTTGAACCAATTTGAAAACTTATTAAAGCAGAGTTGCAATTATGTGAAAAGTAGGCGGAGAAAGACCCAGAAAAAAAAAAGCTTCAAAGGTTTTCAATTAACTTCTAAGTGGCATTTCCAAGAATCGGCACGTCTGTTCCATACTGTGAAATAGTTTTCCAACTGTTTCCTTTGCCCAGTATTTTTCCAAACTGACTAGTACAGCCAAGCACAGCTAGGCAACTCAGAAGAGTGCACAGTGAAAGACATTTCAGCAGAACGCTGGGTTCATGACCTATTTTGTGTAATGGAAATCTGCTTAAATATAATTCCAATGTAGATATATGAAGCCTTCAGATTGAGATGATATCGACCTATGTGTGTCTCTCTTATGTGCCAGTAAGGTTTGTACATCATATTCTTCCCTGATAGGAGGCCACTTCAACAAAATCAGACTCAAAATTTAGAACTCAGAAGCCAGGTTTTCTGCTGCTTTATTGTTTTCAGCCTCTCCTGACTGACCCTACTGCTTCCCAAGCTAGCTCAGTTTTTCAATGAGATGAGAATTAGAAGGAGCTAAAGCAATGTACTAAGGTTTCAGGATAAAGCCCCAAAACCAAAGCAACCGCTCAGTTCTCCTCTGAACTTCCACCTGCAAAGACTTTCTTTCATGTTATGGAAGAGTATTCTCTGCTCTTCTATAGGTTGCTACTATTAAAAAAAAATATTCTAGCTGTGCAAGAGCTCATTATTACTTTGCTGATGTCTCTTTATCAAAGCCACTTGCAGACTGAAAATGTCTGGTCTGCCCCGGGAAAAACAAAGTCAAGGAGAATTTATCTAAATTTGAGCTTGTTATGAAGCTGAAACTTGCACAAGTTCAATAAATACAGGCTTTGTCTCAGCTAGTATCACACCACAACTTACTGCTGCCTTGGAATAACTAGGAAGGTAGAGGCTGAAAATTCTCCATGTACACACGTAAAAGTAGAAGAAAACAGGCTGCACTCCACCCCAGTACCTGACAGCTAGATCCACTGATCATTAAAGACAGGGGAGAGAGCAAAGCCAGAAAAAACAGTTTCTGGAAATTAATGACGGCAAACCAGGGGCTTAGGTGGGGAGAATGAGCATCCAGAACCAAGGACTCCTAGGGAAAGGCATCCCTGTACTTGTTGGGCTTGGAGACAGCCCTCTTTAGTATGGGGACTCACCCAGGATAGCAGCCTTGTAAATTGCTGTGTAGTTTATCAGCAACTAGTGGAAACCATTTCTCTCAGACTAAAAGCAGCTTTTAGGGGGTGAGATTTGATGTGATTCAACTTCATTGAAGTTTCAAACAGTGGAAGTTTAAGATAGAGCAGGGACTTTATGGAAAACATGGGTTTACCTGAGTCTGTGACCAAAATGCAACCAAATCCTTCCCAATGATCTGAGAGCTCTGCTGTATAACCTGTTCAGATGGATTCAATGTGTAGAACTGAACTTCCAAGTTTTATTATTAAGCACAGCTGCTAGCAAACAGAAACACATAAATCTGATATGAAAATAAAATGGTAGCCTATCTATTCCTTCCATTGTGGCTACTGTATTTGTTTTTTCTCTTTGGACAAACACTCACCCAAACTTGGGACAGTTCCAGCTGGTTACATCAGCAGTTTAAACAGCAGTAGTTACAGACAAAAACTAGCCTTCATATTACTCTATGGACTTTATTACAACTCCTTTCTAAAATCTGCAGCATAAGAGAAAATCTTGTATGTTGTTAAATCCATAGCATCTGAAAAAGAAAACTGAAATGCTTTTTTCATCTTCAGATCAAATTCAATAAATCAGAGCTCCACAGAGCATCTAATTATCACACAGATTTTCAGAGACATCAAATCATCACCGACTTTGCAATTAACACTACAGGCCAGTGACAAATGATGCAGGACTACCTGTTAACATAATTTAACAAAACAAGTCAAGATCCAAAGCAAAGAGGGATTCAAAGCCTTTCAGATGACAAAAAACAGTGGCCAGCTGGCAAGAGATTTAATGAATACAACAGCATTCAGCAGCAATTTGAAAACTGTCTGCTTGGGTAAGGCTGAGTTATTAAAGAAATCTCCATTTATAAACAGTGTTGATGGGATTTAAACAGCCTGTGTAAGAAGGATTAAAAGTCAATTGAAAAGTCTGTACAGATAAGAAAGCAAAAAGGAATTGTGCCCTTGAATTCTGTACATAGTGATTAACCTTATCTCCTTCTCTTGGCACACAGCAAGGAGCCTTATGCTGGTGAGGTGGGCTTTGCATTAGGGCTATTTAATGCTCATACAATGCTTTGAACTCTACTGTCCCTTCACTCTCCCCTTCTCTGTTTTTCCAAACTGTATACTAAAAATCATCTTTTACCATCCCACCAGTTACAGTTAGCAAATACCAAAGAGACACATAAATTGCAAGAGTCTGTCCAGGCATGCTACAATGATTAAGTTTTTCCTTCCTTTATGTAATTGATGATCTTGCTATTCTCTGTAAGACTTTTATAACTGTACACCTTCAATATAATCCAGTGTAAATATTGACAATGGAGATGGCAAGTGGGGAGGATTTCTGTGAGGAGGGAGATGAGAACTTGTTTTAAGGGCTTTTTTCCCTCTTGCCTCCAGAATATCCTGTAATATTCTGCTTTACCCAAGACTTAATACGGCTTTTTTAATTTTTGTGTCACTTCTTAGAATAAGACAACAGAAAGGAACACAAAACTATCTCTTTTCAGTCCTTAGTCCCTCCCCTAGCCTTTCTCATCTTCTCATCCCAGCCAAAATCCAGCCTATTCTGGTAACATAAGTTGCCTATTTCTGACGTGCTTTTTGTAAAACGGCCAAAGCCAAAGAGCATTTAAGGTGAAAATGTACAATGCCACGTCTTGTCTTGGTTTCCCTTGCCTGTAACATAGCCTAACATTTGATTTGCTTCCTTTGGTCTTGCCCAGGATACAATAAGAGCTTTATGAAAAAGCTCTGTAAGAATCTGGGCCATTGATTTGAACAAGGGCTATTTAGCCATGACACAGCACCAAAGAGAGCTGCTCCACATGCCAGCTCTGGAAGCAGCATTGCCCTTTCAGCGCAGGACTCTTAACAGGAGTGCAGTGCTTGGCAGCAAAGCTGGGCAACTTCTGGGACCCGAGGTTATCTCCTGGCACAGTCCTTCACCTCATTGTACCAGCCTGTCAGAGCTAGTTCTGGTGTGTCCAACGTTGCACCACAAAACATGATGTAAACATATTCCAATTACTTATCTGTGACATTTATCAGCCTATGTTTTTTTCCAATGCATTGCAGAAACCCCTACATAAACATAACCAGAATATAATTTGCAGAAGGGGAAAGCTATTCCACTGGGAAGAAATATTTAAGAAATAAACAAACAAACAAGCCACAGATACTTATGAGTACATTGCCTCCATGCAAGTCTAGGGTGGAAATAAAGAACGTCAATATACAATTGCCCTAGGGAGATTCAATGAGCTTATGTTCAATCAGCTCTGTTTGTATAAACCTGTATAAAAATCCTGTAGGAAATACACTTCTTCATTTAAATGAGTATGGTTTTATATCCTTCAGAGTAAGAAGTATATTGTCATTCAAAATACATTTGTGACTATTCATTTTGCAGCAATGTTTTCATGGTGCAGTCCTTACTCTGGATGACATACCCAGGGAATCCTCATTGAGGCTATAGAAATAAACTTCGCAACACCAATCCCTCTTTAAAGCACATCACCCTTTAATCTAGTTCCTATTGAAAAAAAAAGGAGGGTTTCTTGGTACTTTCTTCTGTTTGGGCTGCAAAGTCAGCATACATAAGATAGCCAGGTCTCCCTATTTGTTAGGGTTCCTATCATCTTAGTATGACACTAGAAAGGATTGTATTGCCATTCTGTAAGGGCTGTGAAAGATGAGGTGAACCTTAAAAACTGAAAAAACACCTTGTATCTGAATGTAGTCAGGCAGCTGCCTCACTGAAACATCAATAGTATCAGTCACAGGTCCCCTGCCTCAATGCACGTACCTAAGAGGATTATGCTCTAAAAACGTGCAGTTTGGCTGCTTCACTGTAACCTCATGATGTTATTTGGGCGTTTAGGAATAGCCAGAGCTGCTAATAACATGGCACGTACCAATCACACTGCAAAGCGAGTGATCTCACCTAGGCAGCTTGTGTAAACACAGCCCAGCCACAGAAACATGACAAGCTTCTGAGCATGCTTAAGGTTATTCTGTGAAGAGTATTTACCTGGAAACACAGAAATAGGACTTTTGGGAGTACACCCCCAATTTTTCATGAAGAAAATTTAGGCCAAGAATTCCTTCAGAGAAGAGGGGTTTGCTGTTGTGGTAATTTAGCATACCATAATTCTGAAGATTAACTTTTCTAAATAGCATTTCCACACCCAGCAATCTTCCCCTTTCTGAATACCTATTTCCATTAGGAAGTATTCTGCTCTTAGAGCCAAGAACTGATGGGACTTCCAGTGGCCTATTTGAAGAAATGCACACTGCATTTGTGGAATTAAGACCACTTCTCCCCATGAATGCATTTTGGAAATGTACTTTTGAAAGTACTTCCTGGACACAACAGTGAAACTGAATTTAAATTCTGAAAGATAAGGAAGTCCAAACCCTTTAAAAAAAGCTATAAATATCTGTTACCTTCTTCCTTAAATCAATAGATATTACTTACTTGGCTGGAAAACTAGTAGGAAAATAAAGTTTTTGATTAGTCACAAGGTCTAACACTAAAAACCAAGAATGAGTAAATTCAACTGTCTTGTGGTCTCATGGAGAAACAGCTAAACCTCAGTTCTGTCCAGATTAGAAGAGGGTAAATCCTATTTAGCAGCATTTAATCCTCCCTATGCTACATCTTCCATTATTAATACTTAAAAACAGAATTCTATTTCACATGGAGCAGTGTTAATACCATCAGAGTAAATATGAAGGTCAATCTATATGAAATTTCCAGTTTGCAAAATACTTGCTAAAGAATCCTGTAAGAAAATAAATTTTGTTTTTATTTTTCATTTTTATATAATGTATTTCATTGTATCAAATAAAGCAGTTGGAAAACAACAGGGGGCAAGCTCTACTTCAGATCAGGCTTAGCAGCTTATCTACTTTTATCAGTTGTATGAGCTCATCTGAGAAAAGTGAGCACCTCCCCACAGGTCTGATTTGCTGTTGTAACAGCTACAACGCTATTTTTCTTCAAAAAAGGAAGGAGTTTAGAATGTTTGGCAAATGTTTTTAGTTGGGTTTTTCCTCCCCATCAAAACAGCAAATAATTCTTTCCTTAAAGGCTCCACTGCTACAGATATTAGAGCAGGAGAAGAAATAGTGGTCAGACAACTTATTTTAGAGATACATACTCTGCATTAAGTGGGATTTCAAAGAAAAATGGTATGATAAAGAGGTTTAGCCAACAGTTTTGATGTTTTTTTGATGGAACTTTGTAAAATGAGCAGCTATTTATTTTCAATATATAGCTATTGAACTCTGCCTGGCTTACCTGTTAGGTGCAAAAACTGATGGACAAGTGACAGAAGATTATTACATATTCTTCAATGTTTTAAACTTCATGACCATCAAGAGAAATACACCTTGAAATCTGAAAGAAATTTGTACAGCACACCATACAAAATACCTCAGAAACAGTCACAAAGAAATTACAAAAGTAACCGAGCTGTAGAAAAAGGACAGATGGGACCCCTGAAGGCCTACTCAAGACCAACCTCCTGTTTCAGCAGAATCAGCTGCAGCTTTGTCATACTGACAGATGTTTGCCTAACCTGACAGAAGTGCCATGAGTCCTTAAAGGAGTGCTCAAGTAACCTTATCATTAAGAAATATATTTTACCTGATAGAATCATCTGAATGAATCTGTGAACATAAAATGATTCTTCATTGTTATTAAAAAAAAACAACCAACTTCTCTTACTCCTGAATAATTTAACACACCACCAGTTCTCAAAGAACATATTGCTAAGAAAGACTTCTATTATGTTCTTGCAGTGTGACTCAGCTGCTCGACTGTCTTTTCATCCAGATACAAAAGCAAAACAAACTCAAGTCTAGAAGCAAACAGCATCAAATATAGTACATGACAGAATAGAAATGACAGCAGGTATTTCAACTCAAGTATGGCTCAAAGCATTGTTGTTCTTTGTTGTTCTCAATTCTTGTACGGCTGCAGTGGATTTGTAACTGAGAAACAGAGGGACAAGGATAAAGAATAGGGTGATTTAAAATTCCTAAAGAACCACTGTTTTGTGATAAACTTCTCAGAGCAGGCGAATGAAGCTCCTAGGAAGAGCAGCAGTACACAATATTACTGCACCCTAGAACAATGTTTTGCAGAGGATGGGGGATTAAGAGAGGTCTATCCCTACTCTATAATAAACTGGTTGCAGTACACCATTCACACAGTGGTTCAAAAGGCATAGATGCCATCTCTATTCAACTCTACTTTTGCACCAGCTCTTGCTAGTTTTTGAGAATTTCTTATTCTTCTCCAGCAGCCCCACTATTAGTTACTCTGTCAGGGAGAGAGACTTCTTCAGAGACAGATAAGTAATGACCCTGGACAGCAAGTTTGTTACTTCATCTGCCTCAGAAGATGGGTACTAAATGTTCTACTTGTTCTGTGCAACTCTTGTGACTGAAGAAAACAAGTAGTGGCTGAAGTACTGCTGTCTCCTCCAGACTGAGCAAGCCAAGTGATCTCAGCTCCTCATAAGGCTTCCCCTCCAGATCCTTCACCATCCTCATGGCCCTCCTCTGAATGCTCTCTAATAGCTTTATATTCTTCTTGCACTGTGGTGCCCAAAACTGCACACAGGACTCAAGGTGAGGCTGCACCAGCACAGAGAAAAGCAGGACAATCCTCTCCCTTGCCTGGATGGCCCAGGGAGAAGTCCCTCTCTGGGCTTCTCTGCCAGTGGCTTCAGTTCAGACAGAACTTTCCGCCTGTGCTCTCCTCTATTGTTTCTTTCAGTGGTAATTTACTACAATTATATCCCCATTCCCTGCTCACACGAACTCTGCCAAGAGAAAGCAATCCTGTCCTACATCCTGGAAGGCCCATATATTTTTTTTCCTCACACAACAGATGTCAGCACATCAAAGAACAGTGATGATTATCAGCAAATCTCTCAAGGCACACACAAAGGGAAACAAAAACACACGGCTGTTTAATAAGTCTTGTTCAGGACCCTTGGTATACTTAGAAAAATTCACACAAAAGCAGGACCAGTGAGTCTCCATGTAAGACTTCCCCCAAGTACATGGTGGTCAGATTAAAAAAAACTAGTCACAGGTGATAAAAGGAAGGAATGCAGGGAAACTCTTTTCAAGTTTTCATGGGTAGAGGTGAAACAGAAGTATGAAGTCTAGACCCCAGCCAAGGTAAGATGTACCTGATGGATGGATAACAAGTTTCTGCAGGAGTTTTACTGAGTCAATGTGAAACAATATTTCTAATGCTACAAAGGAAATTCAGGGTAGAAGGGAAAAAATCTCAAGGATACTTTAAATGTATGTGACTACAGAAATCAATCCTACAGGAAAAAAAGGAGGAAACAATGCTAGTGCAGCTCTGAAAGACAGTGGTGTACCTGCGAGGAACAACTTTCCATCCACTGGAGCCTTGGACTACCCTAATTTGTGAACATTTGCACATGTGTGTATACAATGGCACAGGAAAGACAGGGAAAGAAGATGGCTGGAAAACTGTAGGTCTCTTAACACCCAATGTTCCCTTTTATCCTACACATAACCTAGGACTCCCTGTCTCCTTTCAAGAACCCCTTAAAGAAAAACATTTTGCCTGTAGTCATGCACACAAGCCCTATATCTATTTCCACCTTTATTTGTCAATCAGTGCCAGGTTTTCTTAAACTGGCTTCTTCACCATTATAGCTCAGTTTGAGGCAATGATCAGGCACTTCAGTCTGTATGGAGTAATTTCCTATGAAAAGTCTTAGACACTTTTTCCTTCTTTAAAACTTACAATCTCATTGGAGAGCAGCAAAAAGAAAACACTGTGCTACAGCAGTTACCACAGTGGAAACACAGTCAATGATTACGATGTCTGGGAACTGTCACAACATAATAATCTGGGGAAAAAGACTAAAACCCCTTCTTTATTGAATTATAATATGAATTAGTATAGCAATCCATTAAGTGTAAAGAGCCTACATATGTGGTGAAATTCAATGTGAAATACCTCTCTACAAGTATCTGATACTTATTTATTATTGTCATCTTTGAATACATTGATCTTATTTACTCAAGCGCTGTACTTATCTGAAACTGAAAGCTTACCTTACCATCAAGAGAGGCAATTCTTTTCCTACAGTTAACATCTCAAAGAGTTCTCTTCTGCTTAAAAATGTAGTTATGTTCCATCTGCATTATTTTTTTGCCCTTGCACTATATCTGAGTGATTCCATAGGAAATACACTTAGTCTATAAACAAAGCTTTTTTAAAACCAGTTTTCTATTGTTGTACAGCTGAGCTTGCAAATTCATCCAGGTCCAAAAGTCCAAAGTGCACCTCTACAGACCATAAATGCAAGAAGGTGTTTGAACACAAGCCAGCTTCAGTGCAGAAACCATATAACTGTGACACTGTTTTCACCATTTCAGAGCTAATAAACTCTGCCTCTTAAAATGAAAAACAGGTCTAATACTTCCTGGAAGACATTCAACCATAATGAAGGTCAAGTTATATCCCAGATGCATACCTGTAATTTCACTCTGTTCACGTCATTAACCATACAAAACTAGAAATGGTATCAGATTTCAAGCAGCTAAAATGACTTTGCCAATGCTGCTCAATCCTGGATGATTCCTTCTTACTCTCTTGGAGAATTCACTGACTTAACAGGATTCAAAAGCAGTGAGCATTCCTGCAGATATGCTCAGCAGATAGCTGTACTATGAGAGGAGACAAGATCTGTTGAGAAAGCAGTCTTTTCATGGCCTTAGCTATATGCAGTATTTGTAGGTAAACTGCTACTGATTATTTAAAATGGATTTGGTTAAACTTCCACAAGTTATGTCCATACCTTTTAAAACACTGTTTACAAGTGGCTTAAACAAGAAAGAGATAAAACCAAATGAAAAAGAAGCTTTTATAACACAGTGTACACTTATTTACATCAGGACTCAAACCAGCTTACACTTTACTGATTGTTATGTATGAAACAGCATTTGCAAAACAGACTACTGACAAAACTATACAAACATTGTTCTTGCAGTACTGTCAAGTCAGCTTGGGAACAGCTACTGCTGTGGTTTCCTTGTCAAAGTGTAAGCACTTTATGATCTGATAAGAGACAGTGTAGGAGTATATTATTATAAAGACAGAATTTCAGTTCCAATTCTTCATCCTCATAAATTCACTAGGGTAACAAAAGCTCCATATGACATAGGTGTAAGTAACTGGGCTTTAAACATAAAAACTACATGTTTGAAACTTAAGTAGTTGTACTTGATGCTACCAATTCTAGCTGAGCCAACCTAGCTCAATACTAGCTGAGCCAAGACTTCAAACTCCGTTCCTTTTCAGCTTTAGAAAAGAAATCTACGAAAAGCTTAACTTCCAAAATAGCAAATTTAAACATGTATAATCCATATATCTGCATGTTGTTTACTTGTAATTCAAAATTAGCATACAGTTCTGTCTAACCAGATTCCAAAGATTCTACTGGATTACTGATGTCAATTTATTGTTGAAATGCTAATTTCAAATGAGTATAAATGCTTTTCTTTTCTCTCCTTTCCCAAGAATCACTCACACAGCCATTACCTGGACATCCAAAAAGTCTACATATTGAAGAAAGAGCCCCCTTTATTTCTCAAATATGGTAATACACCTTCTAAATCAGAATTTTTACCTGAACTGTAGTAATATGGTTTCAGAGAGATGTGTAATCAAAGCATGAAGGGGAAATGGCTATCTCTGCTTCAGGTATCTTAAGGTACAATGAGGCATTTATAGAACTGACAAATCATAAAACTCAAAAACAAAGAAACCTGCTTGTTGTAGAGTCTGTGTGATAAGAGCTCAAATGAGTAAATTTTGGTATACTCTGTAATTAATCTTTGGATATCCCTCCTATGATAAATACTTGTAAGAATACTTTAATGCACATACTTTTTCAAAATATCAGTTGGAGACAATAAATTCAAAATAACCAATGGAATCATTGGTTGTTATTGTAAAGACATATCTTCATTGCTCAATGAGTCTAGCACAAGCATTTAAATAGATCTGCAGTAGTCTTTAAAGGAGCCAAGAAAGCCTGTGTGAGGTGCTGCTCTTCCCCCTTCAAAAAAAAAATAACAAATGGGAGAGGTAAAGGAACTTTTATTTGACAAGCTCAGAAATTCAGGTTTGTTTACCCCAGACTCTAGAGAACTAGCACAGCTACACTGCAATTTTCAGTTCTGCAAAGTTCAGCTCTGGCCATAAATTACAGTGGATACAGCCCAGCAGGCATGACTCATTCCTTTTGCAACTGTGCTTTAACATCTAAAAGGGCCTGCTCATCAGCCTGTTTCCAGGAATATCATCTTTTTTTTGCACACCTGCCTAATGATCACAAGTAGAATTCCAGGCTTTTGTTTTTGCTCAGGTCCTGCCTCCCAAGACCTGATGTGCCCAGCTGTGTCAAAGGCATGTGAGTACAAGTGTCCCCAGTTTATGTGCCAGCCTTGTTGAGGAGCACTTTCCTCCAGACTCTCTGGTCCTCTAGTCCAGTGTTAGGCCTAACAGGACTTCACTACTAGAGAATAATACTCATCTGGGCAAGCAAAATGAGAAATTTACAATAAAGACTGGCTATAAAAGGATTTAGTTCTGGATGAGAAAGTGATTTACAGAAAATAAGTGAAGAACCACTGGTAGCCTTCACTCATCTTTTGTTAAGAAAATATAGGTTATTTTTTACTTAATAAATAGAAATATATTGTAAAGATTAGAGGCAAAATATAGGGTGATATCTCAAAAAGTTAAATACATTTACATTTTTATTGATAGTTTAAATTAACATGATGCAATCATTCCTTTATAATGGAAGTTTTATACTCATTTTGAACATTCCTCTTTTCATTTTCAACTTAATCAGACAAAAAATGTTAAAATCTACTATCAAGAAAAGCTGATTTTCAAAACATGATATTTCAAGATTCACCTTCTTAAATATGCCTGCATAAACAAAACAATCTAAATAATTATCTTGAAAGAGTTCTCGAATTCATTGGATTGTAAAATTGTTTTAGTAAACAACTCAAAGCTATTTGATAAATATAGGGACTACTACACTATTTAAGTGCTAGTCATAAATTGACAAGACTTTATTCCATAAAAATGTCTAAAAAGCTTGTATTTATGAAACCTGTTAAGTTTTTGTGTATTGAAATGTGTGAGCATGTGTGAACACAACGTGTATTTTTTAAATAAAAGGATTTTCCTGACAAGGAAACCAGACCCAGCTACAAAAGCCATAGCTGACTTCCTGCTCTTTCATTAGACCTAAATAATAAGTCAAGGCAAATAAAAAAAAAAGTGTGGACATTTCTGCTTCTTCAGAAAAACATTAGTACAACTCATCTAACATCTAATCAAAGAGTTCAACTATGAAGGTAAAGGTAATCTGGTATTATCTTAGAAATCCTTACCTGGATCTTCTGTCTATATTCCACTTAGAAACAACATTATCCTTGCTTACTTATTGTATTTTGTCTATATTGTTAATGGTAAAAATGGTAAAAAATAGCTTGAATTATTTGGTACTGCTTCTATTTCTACAAGCAATATGCAATTAAGACCTAATAGGATGTTGTAACACAGGCAAACAAGGTCATATGGCAGTATCATGGAACACAGACTTTCATGGCCCTGGAAGAAATAAAAAATGTCAAAATCTCAGACTTTCAGCATCTATTAAAACCAAAAATTTTGAAATTCAGCGTTGAGATAATAAGTGAATGGAAAATAACGAAAAGGCAACATAACTCATACAAAACCATCTGAATTTTCATTTTTAATCCTCAAAGCTCAACATCAACACAGAAGACAAAGCCTAGAGAGAAGTACAGAAGCTTAACCAATTAAGAAAATTACTTACATTTCACCTTAAATATTTACAGAATTGACTGAAATGGGTAGTGTTGTTTTCAAGATTTTATGGAGGATGGGCAAAGTACCAAAAACTAGAGAAACAAGAAACAATGCTTTCATTTAAAGAAGGAAACAAAAAAGGAACCAGTTCAGCCAGCTGAATTTCAATTCCTAAAAAAAAAAAAGGGGGGTGGGGGAAATTGGCAGAGCAGTTTTTAAGTGCCTAGACAATAATATGCAGTGGGGTAAAAGGCACAATTCAGATTGACATGCATTTTGAGGACAGATCCTGAAAGCTTTCTAGCTTGCCTTCTCCAACAGGTAATAGGTTCGAACAAGGGCAGGCACATGGTGCTGGTAGTCTTTAAAACAGTCAGATAAACTTCTCTAACACAGCCTAGATAGATTAATTGTTTCTTCCCTGGGGCATCTCAACAGACCTAATGGCCCTCTTCAGCACCCTCTTTACCTTCCCTATTCTGTGAAAACATGTTTTAATTAAGTTATCCCACACATAAGGACAAAGAAAATAATCAACATGCACACTTGGAAAAGTCATTTGGAAAGCACTGTCTCCAGAAAGAACATTGGGAACTGCAGCTTGGGCTCCACTGTGTATTTGTTACTGTGGTTCAGCTGCCTAGAAGGCTAATTTGAGCTAAAACATATAAAAGTAGAAATATCATGTAAAACAAACAACCTCTTTTCCTGCATACAATATGACAATCTGATTGTTTACGACTGACTTCCCTGGTGGCAGAATTTACTTGAAAATATTGAAAGGATTTTTAAGGCTCCTGTTGATTTGGTAAAGAAAAGGAACCTTTCAGTACACACCTTAAAAACCTCACTATAGGCAAAGTAACTAAAGTTGTGAGATGGCTTGATATTTTTGTATATACACATACATATTTTTATATATACACCTTCAAGACTCATTAAGATGTCTAAGAAGAAAAAAAAAATTGGTGAAAAAAAAACTAAGATTTTTTTCAGATTCATAAATTAACTCACAGAAAACCGCAATTAATACGAGCTGACATTACACAAATGTGTCTTACAGAGGTATCACTTCCTAGCACAAAGATTACTCTGAAAGCTCTTACTACAGGAAATGGACATAATTGCTTCGATTTTTAAGTAAATTTAGATACCTTTCAGAAACTTAACTTATATTCAGCTTCTGGGAGAGAAACATAACTCTCTGACCTACATACACAAGACTGAATCAGATTAGCACAATTCTCTAACCTGGCCTAGAAATTTGAAAACTTCTTTCAGCTTCTATGAGATGATTCTTAGTCTGTGCATTTTGCAGCAGAAAGGACTGAATACAAAAGTGACCTGATGCAAAGACAGGCAGAAAGAATACTCTTTCAGGTAGTTCAAAGGCAACAGCCATATAAAAATAACTCCTTAAATTCCACAAAGTAAGAAAGGAGCTTTAAGACTTGGTAAGAGGAAAACTCAAAGAGCCCTAAGGAAAGGAAAGATGCAAGGAGAAAAATCAACATATCAGAAGGAAAATGACTGCTATCCATCAGGGAAGGAATGGTGAGTTGCCTCTTTAAAAGACTCTGAGCTTGAAATATGTTCAAAGAGAAATAAAACTCATCTGCTCCCATAGCACGGGCTGCCTGGCATGTTTCAAGTTAATACTACCCCAGGCTCTCTTCTGTCCCTCCATAGGCTTAGACTAGCCTGACAAAGCAGTTCCAAAGTCAGGGACATTACAAAAAGCAAGCATTTTATTGTTATTGCTGTACTGATTAATCCATGTCTAAACCCACCCTGTACATTACATACAGTCTTTGTTTATATTTTATTACTGTACAAGTTGTTCCAAAGGAATCTTTCCCTTCCCTACAGTAACAACCAGGAAAAAAAAAATTCAATAAAAGATTATGTTTCCAAGTGTGGTAACTGTCATAACAATTTAACCTCCAGTCCATCCTAACAACCATTGCTAGAACAAATTCTCCCTTTGGCCAGCAATGCATCAAGTCTCATTCCAAAATACTGTCAAGGCTGCTACTGGATGCTCAGCAGAAGACTTCAGCAATGTAATTAATTCATGCTACCTGTCTGCTAAAGAAGATTTAATATTGCCAGTTCAGGCAGGATCTTTTCTGTGACAGAAAAACAGCATATTTGACATATTTATAACTTACAAGTGCCAGGCTTAAGGTCTCAGTATTTCCATCACATTGTTGTCCCAGATAAATTGTAATAATGAAATTTTGTATGCCAGAGTAAATTATAAAGTGGTTGGAAAACAGAACCTAAGTTAAATATAATTAGGTTGGTTTTGTTTTTTTTTTAATTAAGACATGAATGTAGAAAGCATTCTTAAAAATTTAATAATCATAAAAATTTATTATGTACCAACACATACAGAACTCCACAGGAGCCAAAACAAGATATTTACCCAGAACAGGAGAACCTTGAGACACTTTTGCTGTTTTGGAAGACATATCAGAATAAGTTAAGTTAAATATACACACAAATACACACATACTCTATATCTTCAGCTCAGTATATTAGATAAATAAGTATGTTAAATATTTCCTAGGACTTTCAGATCATTATGAATCAATGAATAGTTGACTGAATAGTACATCCAGGCTCCCATGGAATAGAGGGTGATATGGAAAGGTGCCCTTTAAAAAACAGTCCTAGAGCAACTCAGTCCTGAAGTCCTGTTTCTGCCTGAGTGAAATTAAAGTTCCTGGGACAGAAAGATAAAACCTTGCTCTACATGATATGGAAACAACAGAACATGTTAGAATTGAGATATAGGAAGAAATATACATGTATCAGGGATATACAGGGAAGAAGTAATTATAATATACCACTCATTACCGACCTAAATAATGAAGAGCAGGAAAACATCATCAGCAAAGCATACAAGAAAAAGGGCAGGCTGACTATGTTAAAGCTCTTCTGGAGCTGAGCCATCTAACAAACACGGGAAACATTCTGCAAGATAAAATGCTCCACAAAGTGTACTGAGACAAAGTGTTTGTTTAGGAGATGGGGGATTTTTTTTCAGCACTGTAAGGTAGGTTTGGCTCCTCTTTGCAATGTTGGGTACTTTATAGCTGCTTAAACATCTGGCCAGTTAATACTGTGATCTTTTAAAACTTCTAAGATTATCAAAACATCTAAAAATATGATTTTAAATGTTCATAACACTGGAATTAAATTTAATATGTCTTATAAACAGTACTTCCTATAGAGAAGAACAATTTAGTAATAACTAAAGCAAAAGCCTAAATGTCAGTACAGCCCATTACATTAGAACAGAAGAATTCTCTAATTTGGAGAACTGCATTTAATGTAGATATTTAACATTAGTTCATATTTATTGAGCTCCAACTGGATGTTGTAAACATTTTTATTTCTTTTAAAGCCAGAAATGAAATCTGAAATTCTTTCTTATTTATTACCCACAGGACACATTAGCAGCAGTACCTCCTTACTGAGCTAGGCTGTACATGTATTAAAGGCTAGCATCTGTCAGCTGAACCAGCAAAATCAGGAGTTGTCTGTTTCAGTCAATACTTCATTTCCACATGAAAGCTAAGAATATGTGCACCCACCTAGGAAAAACAACTCTGAACTTGGAAAAACACACAGGGTATAGGTTTATTTTTTACCAATACCAACAGTATATAGTTATTTCTTAGTCAAATTACCTTAAGCAACCAGTAGAAAAATTTCTGGGAGATTAAATACTCAGTCCTCCAGAATCAGGTTTGAATTTTCTACTTGACATCAAATTAATGTTGTGATGATGTTATTCTGGGAAGCAAAGTAACATTTTCTATCTTTTTTTCCATGCCCTGAATCCATGGGCAAAGAAACAGCATTAGTAGGCTTGTATTTTAATTGCTGGTACAAAACTATTCAGTCAACCATTTATTGATTTATAAGGCTCTGAAAGCCCTAGGAAATGTTTAACATCTTTATTTTTATGATTTGCATATGTAAAGAAGATATTAGAATAGGGCTTAATTACAAATTAAATTCCCCCTCCTCCCCCCATGATGAAGAGGTACAGTACAGAACTTTCACTGTAGGATAAAGTTGATGAAAAGTGATCAAAATAGAACTTGCTGTACAGTTGCTCAGAACCACACTTGCTTTTCTGCAGTTTCAGCATTTCCAGAACTTGGAGGAAAGCATAAATAGACTACAACAATGAAACAGAGCTCCACCAGAGATCTGAGACAATGTGCACAAACACAGGAACTTCCCTTTTTCAACTCTTGGTAGTCCCTGATTCATAGAATATCCTATATCAAAAAGTTTAGATGATATAAAGTCAGACATGGGAAAGTGGTAAATTTGTCTTTGACTGAAATCTGAGTTTATATTCTGAGTTTAACTGGACAGTGACTGGTAAGGATTGCATTTTCTATGCAATTGAAAAGAATGTCAATGCTTGGGAGAAGAATTCAGGTTGCATGAATGATTTTGAACACAAACAGCACCTGCATAAACTCCCACTAAGCTTCAAGTCTGCAAACTTAGGCACTGTGGCATAATGCTGCTCCTGGTGGTGCCCCAAGGTACAGGGATAACTTTACACACAAGCAGTTCCTTTACACTTAGCAGACTGTAAAGAGTCCAGAAATTCCAGTGAACAGCAACACTTCCATCCACAGTCCAACTGTTGTATTCCTCTCCCACCTCCACTACAACTCCAAGAAAAAGGAAAATCTATCATGTTTACATGACTAGACTGCAGATTTGAGGACAGAGCCCAGTTTTACCCTTACAGCTCCACTCTCACTACTTATTTGACAGCTTCCTTCAACTCCTAAGCAATACCTGCAACTGCTGCAAAGTTTTCAGAGGCTCATAATTGCAAAGGTTAATCCTTCTTTTTAACACTTACAGCCTTGACAAACCTGAGTGGTAGCCATGGGGAAAAAGAAAATACCTCTTCTGTAGTTCAAATACTCCTGTCAAATATCAAAAGATCTGCTAAAAAAAAAATGGTTAACTCTCTCAAAGAAAAGGTTGTAACTTTCCAAGGAAAAGCCAAGGCATATCTATGCAGGTTTTACACATGGTAATGTCTCAGTAATACAAACCAATACTAGTTTAGAAAGATATATGGGTAGGGTGTCACCATAAAACTCTCAAATGAAGTCGTAGTAATGACAAGACAAAAGCACTTCTATTGCTACGGTTTATAGCTGTGGATAAAATGGACAATACTTTGTAGTATGGAAATTTTAGATGGACAAATATTTCTGAGCAGTAGCATTATGAAACAGGAAAAAAAAGCTCTAGAAAGTGCAAAAGTACTGAAACTCACCTTGATGCAGAGTGATTTCCATAATCTACTTGATGTATAAACCAACAAACCAAAACTATTGACCCATGCACTTCTTCCTCCCAAACCAAACCATATTCAGTGTCTTACCCAGCACTGATTTACTGCTTCAAACATTAGATTAGTCACTCTTAAGTACATTTACTTTGTGGCATTTCATTCTTTTCCTTCAGTTATTCAATAGAAGGTGTCTGAAGACACCTGTCTTCAGAAGTAAAGACTTGAGAGAGGAGAGAGGAGGGGGTTTAATCTACAATATCTAGAGCTTTTTCAATGATTGAACAAACTGTTCAAGGCAATTTTTGCCTTAGTTTCCATTTGAAGCAGAATGATAAAACTCAGTCCAATCCCTCTGTGTGGACAGCAATTATTTATCAGCTTCCTTTTGGCAAAGAATTCTTTCACCTCTTTTTTTAAAGCACTGAGGGTACCAAGGTGTTTCCTGCTCAGTCATTTATCACAGCAGGATTATAATTTACTTAAACAAGAAACACAAGATAAAAAGGATATCACAGAAGTGCAATGCCCCACAGTAAAGGAAATGCATTTCTAATAGCCACCAAGACAGGTTTCTAATGCTGAAGATTCTCCTGCCAAAGCAATCACTGTAAATGCACATTTAGTCACAGCACTGTACAGACTGCTGGTGTAATCAGGAATTACTGCCCCCTGCTCATTCCCCCCAGTTAGACTGTCCACAGTATTATGAACAATTGACATATAACACCAGAGGTTACCACCAGCTGTATATGCACACAAATCCATACCTATGCACACATGTACAGACACTGCACCATGCTACTAAAATGCCATGCCTCTTCTGTCAGGCCTCATCTTCTCAGAGGTGTGCACATGCTGTTCCAAAAACTAGTCTGAACAAATGAATGCTTTTACCTTCATTTCTAGATTAAGATTCTTCATTGTGAGGAAAAATTAGTACCAGCTGATGGAGCTATTACTTTGGTTGAGCTCTGAAATCAGTACAAAGTTCACAGTAAAACTGAAGTCACTACAGACTTGATTTTTTTTTTTTTTTTTTGCCAGCACAAGAGAGATGTTCCTACTTCCTCCAGGAAGCATGTAAGTAAGTTCCAGAATTCATTAAATGTTTGTGCTCTGCCTATTCCCTGGGCTGCATGATGAAAGATCCTGGACAAGTAAGCATAATTGAAGTTAAACATTTTCCAGCATTCAAGAATAAAATTTTGACCTTTATCATCTAAAAGAAATGCAATTTTTAAAAAAAAAAACTTCACCTTTTCATTTAAGATTTAAAAGAAGAAACTTACACATGGGGGATTTTGAAATTTCTTCTCTTAAATTTATCTTTATTGTTTATAAACTCCTGCATCCTCTCAGCACAAGGAATTAATCAGTTCTTCTCTGAGCTTTTGCATTTTCCTAGCCAAACATCTGCACTTGCCGTCCCCCATCTGCTGTTCTTGTTGACTTGCATCTCAATTGCAGCAACTTCCTTTTCAGTTTCACTAAGCAATAGATTGGTGCTCTCCTGAGTGAGGTTGCCTTCTGTCTTTTCTATCACTCCATCTTTCCCCTTCACTAACCTGAGGTGATAAGAAGAAACACCACTAACAAAAGCTCATCTCTTTCACTCAAAAGAGAAATTTATTTTGTTTTATTCTCAGTAACTTTCCAAGTTAGTTTTTCCAAGATTAAGATATGAAAAAATAATAAGACAAATGTGAAGACAAGAGCAAGGCCTCATATATATATATATATATGCACACACACATATATATGTATGTATATATATGTGTGTGTATATATATGTGTATACCTATATAAACACTTGTTTTAAAGAAGATTAGGAAGAGGCCATTTAAAAGGAACACAAACACATTCCTAAAAACCACTGTAACTATTGTTAAACATTTACTTGGCTTTGCCTGGGTGCAGTGTTACCCAATAGGCCATTTCCATTACTTTTAATAAAGTGTGATGAGATGCTACAGTAGCCAAAGTTGTCAATTTGTGACACATTTTAGTCACATATGTATTGCCCAGGTTATACAAATGTGTAAATGTAAGAATCTTAAATGAAAAATTAAACAAATCTGTAGTACATGAATCCTACAGGCTGAAGAGCCTAAGGGCAGTAAACAAAAAACCTACAGCCTATTTCTCTAAGTCTTACTGTTTTGGGAGTTGCTAGAAGCCAAGAATGGATCAGCAGATCAGACTGAGGAACAGAACTTCCCCAGCTGCAGACTCAGCAGCTTCAAAACCAAACCACTCCACCATTTCATCATCTTCATCTACATTAAAATAAAAGACCTATAAGAATTTTCTTAATCTACAGTAAAAAAAAATCAAGTAATTCCTGTTTTCCTTTCAACTAACATACATGAGCAAACTCAAGAAATGCATTTCTTGGGTATTTTTGGTTATTATTGGAATGGTGTATGAGCAACTGAAACTGTAAATCTCATGCTAAGTTAATTCCATATTGACTTGGCTCACACAATGACGTTAGACAATTTCTACAGAGACTTTCAGTAATGCTTTGTGTAGGATCCTCTTTTGCCATTACCAGCACATTAGTGCCTTACAGCAGTATGCAAAATATCATGAGATTTATTTGATAGGAATCCATATTCCTCTCTAACCCTCCTTTCAGGAAGAGGAAGACTACTATGTGTAATATTTTCTTCTAACTTTTAATTTATCTTTTAAATTAAAAACAGCAAGCTCAATGTGTTCTTTTTACACCTATGGGGGAAGAGAACAGTTGGGAATGTCCTTGAACATACTTGTTTCCCCATGGGCATTTAATTCATAATCTAGAAACACTCACCTGCAAAATAAATAACACTATGCTTCCAAAGTCCCCACTATGTTTTCAATCACAGTCTTGGGGTTTGAGTCTTTTGCCATCCAAGGACTCCTTTCACAATGCTAAGCCTTCTGCTTCTTTTAAGTATTGGAAACAACTGGTGACAAAATCCAGGACTAGTTTAGAAATTGAAAAGACAAAAATTAAACAGTTTAGTTGTTAAAACCAGAGATGTGACACTGTTTAGGTGAAGTGACCTGTGAAGTGAGAGGCTCTCTGAATAAACAACAAACACACCAACACTAAACTCTTTCCTATCAGGATCTCTAGATACCTATCACCCACAGTTTCTAAATTGCTAAAACTAAATTCTTACTTTACTGATTTGTCCAAGAATTGTAAAATGTTATTTGAGTAACATATTCATTGGTCCAGACTTCTTGAGTTTGAGAGGGGAACAGAAGCCAAATCTCCTAGCAACTCCTTAAAATATAATTTTGACATTTTTTACTTCACCCTTCCTCTTTTTATTTATAATCCTCCACACACCAGGAGGACTCTAAACATTGGAGGAAACGGTTCTCCTGAACAGCCACAGCTATCCCAGCCACTGCAGCATTTGCTTTTTGTTGTGCACTTCTCATTTCATGTATGTTGAGCAGAGGACTAAGAAGAGGCATGTGGCCACTAACAACCCTCCTTGGGACACCTTCAGCAATGTGCAGCCTGTGAAACAGGTGCTTCACTGTCTCATTTACATCTTTGACACTTGGCTGCCTTCTTTCTACTTGCAAGTGCCATCCTCTCCCAACAGCATGGCTCACTGTGTTTTTGAGGGAGGGATACTCCTGTTTTTGGGATAAAGGCATAGTCATCCCCTTGGTTAGTTCTAACAACAGCAAGCAGTACCAGAGGCCCAGAACACAGGGTAAGGTGGATATATCCCAGCCCACTTGCCTTGTTGAGGCACTCCTCGCCTGCCTCCAGCAAGCTGCCACTCAGAGAGTGCCAGAGTTGGACAGTGCATTTTAACAACCTTCCACTTTCTCCCAGCCTCTCCCAGTTTCTGTGCAGTTGTCTGAACCAGTATAAGCCAATGGGAGACATAGTAGCCTCCAGGAACAAAGTTTCAAAGGTTAGCTGTGCCTTATTTAAGAAAAATAATAAAAAAGGAAATAATCTCATTTTGCTTGCAAACTACCACCCAACAAGGACATTGAAAGCCTTTTATTTTTTCATGTAAGGTGGAAACAGCAAAATACTGTTCCCATTCTCTAATAGGAATTAGAATTTTCTAATATAAACAGACAGCTCTATTGTAATTTCATTGTTTTCTGAATAGCAAACACATAGAGCACAGCCTGTAAAATGAGAATTTGCTTCCCCTTACACACATATCTTGCAGTCGTCAGTCTGAAATATCATCTGCTATCCAATCCCACTTTTTGAAGCTCTCTGTTTTAGTATCAGCAAATATTTTAAGGAGGTTAAGAGACTGTCAATTAAGATAACAAAACAAGAACACTCAGAATTGCCTCACTAGCTCTTTTACGCCTGTGGAGAAGAGATGCATCTTTTGTTCCACAAAGTGATTAAAGAGCAGCAACATTTACGTGAAGGGGAGAGCACAGTTCAACATTTTCACATGCAATACAGAAGACTATAACAATGTAATAATGAAACTCCCTTTCAAATTTAGATCTGAAAGCATAGGTTCATCCTTCAATCTCACTAAGTCTCAGGATATGCAAACATAATGCTGGTAAGCCAAAGAAACCCTAAACTGTTGTATCAGCCCTAAGACACAGATATAAAAGGTTATTTTCAGGACTTCCTATAGGTCACAAAAGGGAAGCAGCCAGAGAAGTCATTTCTTAAAACAAGTCTTCAGAAATCTCTGCAGCACTGAACAAGATTCCCTCCTTCACACAGCTCCCTCTATTACCCTAATTTGAAAATATTCCAATTAACAGCTAGAGAGTGAGCATAAAAGGAGGCTGCTAGCTCTCTCATTCCTATTCAACAGGAAGAAAGTTTTCTTTCGAGAAAAAGTTACTTTTGCTTGTTATCAAGTTGATAACTAACAAAAAAGATTGGAAACCAACAATAGCATTACCATCCCACTCCTCCATTTGTAGCTGTTGAATTCCATACTTTTGGTTTTTTTAAGCTTCTGAGGAAGACTTTTCTAAGTCACTTTTCCAGGTTAAAATTTTAAACAATTAAAGAGATTTGTGTATCAGGGAATTTAAAGTATCTTTTGCTGGTAATTCCTCCATAAGCACATGTGTTATTTCCTCCTCACTTTGCTCCAAAGAGCAAGGAATTTTAATAGGATAATGTGAAAGCTTATAAAACTATCACTGAGGGTGCAAAGATTTAAGAAGGGAATGTTTAATATACAGCAACACCAGTAAGGTATCACAACTAGTCTTTTAAAAGATCTCAACAGTTAATTCTGTATAGATCAGGAAAATAAATGCTTTTTCAAAAGCTGATTGGCAATTTAAGTATTACTAACTACTGCCTTTATCCATATTTATATATAACCCAAGCAAAACCAATTATTCAGGGAGGAGAAAAAAACCTGAACTTAGGTTTTAAGAGCTTTAGTCAGCCTCTCTTGCCTTTAATCTTTTCTCTCAACCATTTCTATTCTCATTCTCCTCTGTATCTTTGCCTCTTCTTCTGAAGGCAGTAACTCCTCCTGTCAATATTCCTGTGTTTGGTGCTTGTCCAAATCCTTGTTACTTGATAACAACTACAAGTTCCTGCTTCACAAACTAGCCTTTCACAGCCTTCTACTTCTGTATGCATCCCATCTGAACCACAACAAAAGTCATATGTGTTCTCCATATAATTTTCAACCTTTTTTTTTTTTTTGGAGAGAGAGAGAGAGGAAGTAGGTTAATGAGTTCTGATGTATTCAGTTATGCCAGATATTTACTCAGCTGGAACATTCACTGTAGATGATCAAATCTCTCATTCAGTTGTGGTCTGGAGTTATTTATACAGGGTATCAAAATAGTTTATGTCCTTAACTTAAAAATAATTCCAAGAAAATTCCAGATCTATTTAAATTTATTAACATAATAAAAAAGAACCCATAGCTCACTAAACCATGATCAGAAATAACAACTTGATATTTTCAAAAATAATTAAAGACAGTACTGCAAGTGTAAACATTTTACTGAGCAGACATAAAAACAGTTTTAAAAGAATAACTGTCTTTAATATAAGTTGAAGTCAATACATTATAAAATGTGAAAACAACTTTTTGCTCTAGTTAAGATGCAAGAAACGTTCTCAAATATCATATATAGTCACCCAGAAAAATGCAAACAACAGATCTAGACAACTCGCACAGGCATAATTTTCTCAGGGGAAAATGAGGAAAAAACAAAACCATCACCAAATAAAACCCCAAAAGCTTGAATTCATTCCATCTAAAGTACTACATCTGTTCCAAAGAGGTTAACTCTGTTTGTTCTAGTTAATTTGGATATTAAATGCAAGATAAAAGATCTCTAGGCGAAATGTAAAAGATTGTATCTTATTTTTGGGAAATAAACAGATTCCAGAGGTGTGTTCCTGCCCAGCCAATCCCGAGGCTGTTGTGCAGCTCTGCCACCTCTGTGAGCCCAATCACAGCGAAGCAGGGAAACTCGTTCTGTAGTTTGTCTCGGCAGCGCTGATGATGAATGGCTGCTTCAGGGGAAGAGATCAAGCTGTGTGGTAAATCTTCCTATTTGTTCCATCTGCTTTTCTATTTTAAACAGCAGCAATGATCAGCCTGGCACCCTACATTAAGTAAATGTAAATTTCATAAGAGACAACATTTCTCTACGTGAAAACATGACCTAGGGACGACAAACCATTCTCAAACTGAACACTGCTACTTCTGCAAACAGCTGCAGAAATCTACTATTATTTTGTATTTGCCTTCCAGAAAAGATATGTCATAACCATAGCTCAATTTTACAGCTTTTACAAGGTCTACTTTGCAGCCATAGCTGGTTTCAAGATGATGGTGTTCTCCACCTTTCGTCCTCCTGCCTAGGTCCACTTTGCAAAACAACTTGTAATATGGCAGAAGTAATATGCAAACAGAGTATGTTTATTAGAATATGCAACTCAAATATGCCAAAGCCTTACTTGTAACTGTGCTGAGTTTGTGCTAATAATTGTATGCCAATCCAGCCTGACTCTAAAGCTTGCCATTTTAAGGGAATGGTTTCAATAAAGCCCATTACTGTTTTTAAGCTAAAAAGACTGGTAAACATACTGAGACAAGCCATGGTTTTTGGTGGTTTTTTTCCTTTGGTTATAAACACCATTCTTGACTGGTCAGATTCCAGTGTGGCCAAATGCTGCTTTCATTTATACTTTCACTGTGTTGTTCTTTGTCTCCTGACACACTGTGCAGCACTGCTGTGTTCTGCTAAACAGCTTCCTCACTTCTCAAAGCTAGCTACATTTTAAATGCCAGCAAAACAAAGTTTAGCGTCCTGATAAGACTATATACCATCTACCCTTCCCCCAAACTGAAATGTACTAGGATTCTAAGGAAGGAGAATGCTAGCACACATAGATGTAAGGACTGTAACATGGTTCTTTTCCTATTACTGTTTCTCTCCCTCACTTTAAATTCAGTTTCTTTGAAAGTTTGAACATGTTTAGCCACTTCTGAATTAAAGTAAATGAAAAGTGAAGTGAAATGGCAATAAAATGAAATTACTAATAGCAGCATTGTAAGTTGCCTTTTCAAAGTCTCACAAGAAATTACATCTCTTAAATAATTTCCACCATACTCCATCCATGGATCATTTCTTCACATTAATATGTCATGCTATAGAAGTTTTCTAAAGTGCAATGGTATATAAAGGTTAGCAGGAAGTATTTAAACTTCAACTAAATATACTTCTATAACTTTCTAACAGTTTTTCGCATAACTAAAAGTATGGGGAAGTTCCATGAACATTATTTACATTTTACAGACAAGCAAACTGAAATGGGGCTGTAACTCATCCAAGATCACACAGCAAATAAGAGAGTGACAAGGCCAGGAACAGAACTCATCTCCCAGGCCATTCCTGTAACTGTTAAGCCCATTTCAATATTGCTGAAGCAGAAAGTGGTACATTCTGGGGAAAAAATGCCAGAGGAAGAGTTCTTAGTAAGGAGTCAGAGAGAACACTCCTGGTGCCAAGTTCTTGAGAGATCAAAGTCTTGATTATATTTCTGTCCCCTCCTTGCAATAAGACAACTTGTTGAAAGTGCCTTTCAACAGCAGGACACATGAATGTGAATGTGACACCAAGTTGGCAAAGGCTTCAGAAGTTAAGATTTGATCTTAAAGGCTAACTACAGTATCTTTTAATTAGCAGAATTTAAAGCTCACAAGTTTATAGACTGAATGTAAAACTTAGCAAATACAATGACCAAACAACAAAATAACCACAATCCCAGCATTAATTTCTTAGGAAGAAATCAAAATTATTTGAGAACTGTCTGCATAGTTTCTATTATTTCATAAGTTTCATTTTAAAGGAAATTTTAATATTTAAGTAAGTTTTAAGGCTATTAGAGACACTTCGCCCCTTTAAGGAGAATTTCAGGACAGGAATTGTAACTTTCTGTATTCAGACAGACCTAAAGAAGACATTTTGAGTATTATTTTAACAGTAACACAATACACAGTTAAGTCAAGGAGTTTTCTTTTGGTTTACCAGTAAGGACTGGAAAAATTGTGCAAAAAGCATCTCCACAACCAACATGAAAAGAACATGTGAAAGTAACAAAACAAAACCCCAAACAAAGCAGAAAGTTTCTACTTCACTCACCTGCTTTCAGCAGTATCTTAGATTTATGCAGATAATCCTAAATTGTCAGACTCTGTCAAGGAGCTGCAAGACTAAATTCTGACCTCCCCCAGGCTGACAGTTTTTCTTTCATTTGGGATTTCAAACAGCTGCTCCTTTTGCTTTATTTCCTCACCTCCCCACCCCCATGTCCTCCCTCAGCAGTACCTTCTTCTGTTATGCTACCGTGCGTCAGCAGGGTGCGTTCCTGCAGCCCGCATGCTGCATGATGCAAGAATGTGCAATCTGGAAGGGCTGTTATTGATACAGCCCCAGCAAGGTAAGTGCCTTATGGGAACACAAAGTTGGGTAGATCCTGTCTGTACAGTCAATACAGAAATCAATACCTTTATGTAATAAAGCACCAGTGGAAATGAACAGATCTTTAAAAACAAATTTTTGATGTCATGACGCAACGTGAAAATTGGCATCATGTGACACTGTAGGAAAATAGTAAGATGATGGCAAAGTAGGAAGCAAGAGCAATGAGATGACGATGACAGAACAGGGAAGGGAAAAGCTGAAAGGAGTTCAGTTTAGGATACACTAACTAAGGTAATCATTGAGTCATCAGACGTGAATATGATCTATGCCCAGACAGCTGAGACAGAAAATGGAATGTAAAGTTCAGAGACAAGAGCTAGTATACCTCAAAGAAAATTATTAGGGTTATTGATAAATTAATTGATGAGTCTAATCGTGCAGAGTAAATGTAAAAAAAGCTACAACAATAATATCCTGCACATTTAATTAACATGAACACAGAGAATTAACACAAAACCACTAGAGTCAAAAATCTTAGCCTGGGACTAAAGATATTTATTTAATGGATTTTAACATTTATGTTGCTTTCATTTTTAAATTCTGCCAATCTAATATTTGCAAGTTTCGCTCATTCCTTACAATTCCTGGCTGAAGAGTTTAGTGAAGTGACTGGCTGCTAGCAGCCAAGTATTCTTGCCTTAGCAGGATATAGGCACTTCATTCTAATAACATGATTTTATTTGGCAGTTGGCACAAAACAGGCATTAGGATTATGATTCAGTACTTGGTTGTCTCAACAATCTAATGCTGAATGAACTTTTATCTCCCTACCATTTGGTAATCAGATAATTAAAAGGTTAAAAGAGGCAAAAATGTTTCTAAAACTTTTTTTCTACAGCAATCTTCATATTTCACAGGGTACTTTTCAAGGACAAGAACACTAAACAATCAAGGACAAGGACACTAAACAATTAGCCAGAGGTGCATAAATTCCAAAGTATTATTTATTGTGTTACTATTAGCTATGCTTTCTCCTAATACCTCTCTCTACTGCCCCATATAAACACTCACACAAAGCTCTTACTGAAAAATACTGCTTCACTATGAAGATATTCTCAAAGCTTTATGTTCTCACAACCTTAATGGATCACAGAATTTTCCTTTCCCAGACCATAACAGTGAAGGGGAGATAAAATTGAACAAGTGTCAGAGAAGTCTTCTTAAGTTCACAAGCTATTGTTGCTCTCCCTCACCAACCTGTACTTCTCTTTCCCACTCCAGAAAGCAAAACTAGACTTCATCTCTTGTCTCCAGAGAAGCAAGCAAGCAGCATGCATTACAGCCCCTGCTCAGCTCTGAGCACTGCTCCCAGTACTGCTGTACAAGGCTCTGCCTGGCTCCAAACTCACTTGAAGCAGGGAGCCCAAAAGCCTCCATCCTCCATGAGACTGGTATCTTGAGCCAGAGGTGCAACCTGCTAGACTGTCATCTGCTGAAAAATCACATCTCAAATTCCTCTACTCATAAGGAAGAAAATAAGTCACTAGAAGAAGTGGTATTATTTGAGCTTGGACCATGTCCTCATTCCATGAAAGCCTAATGCCAGAGTTCAGCAGTTATTTTCCCTGTCAGCTTATAGAGTGGTTCTTCTAAAAGGTAGAAAGTAAAACTCACAAACCAGCACTTGGGCAATGTAAACTGTAGTTCAATGCTATTCCTGAACTCTGGTCTAGGTACAGATCTAACTATACTCACTAAAGGCTCTATAAATCACCCCTTTCCAAACCAGCTGGGTCTAGTAATGCATAAGGGGTCCACAAGAAGGAAGTAATTGTGGGATAGATTAAATAAATAAATAAATGTCCACCATTTAGGCTGGGGACATTCTCAGATTTCCAGCAGGGAGAAATCAAGCAGACCATTACACAAGCACAGCCTTACCAGCTTCCAGTTTGCACAAACTGCTACTTTCCCTGGTTCCACACTGAAAGTGTAATGGTCTACAATAAAAAGGCTGACTCCCTCCTTTCAAGGATATTGATAACAATGTTAAAAGAAAAACTATGGGTTTTTTGTTTTCCTTTGGTTTTGTTGCTTGTTTCTCTAATTGATATTTTGAAGATTAAAACTTCACAGAAGAGGGAAGGAATCGCCAAAAAGGAAGTCTGCTAACCTGACAATGGGCCAGCCTTTGGTTTTATGCTAGCTATTCCAGAAACAACAACGAACCAAACAAAAAAAATCCCGGGACTATTTTGAAGTTCCATATTTATAACTCTAGGCTTCTGATGTTCATAAAAGCTTTTACAACTAGGAGGTCACTAAACAGTCACCCCAGGTATCGTCTAACTAATTCATGTCACTTGGGGAAGGTAAGACTTTCCCAGTCTTGTGGGAAAACAGGGAAGAACTGGCCATCATCAGCCACCTTCTTTAATCTACTGCCAATAGATTAAACCAATAATTGTCTACAGCACCACTTGATGTTTGGCATTTGCTACATTTCCTTCCTTTCCAAAATCCTTTAAGTTTTGAAGATGCTGGAATATATGTTTTAGCATGCAGGCATGCTTTAACACAGAAGGAAAAGTAAACATTAATGAGAGCTGTTATGATAAAAAGTTCACACAACTGCAAACAATCAATTTACCACCATCTTGTGAGTTAAATCTTGTTGCTTCAGCCACAGCAACTAACAGCATGCTCCCCATTTGATGCATTTTACACAGCAAGTCAGACAAGCCAGTTTTTACAGATGAGCTACTCCAAAGTTAATAGTAATTTAGTTCACGTGCGATAATGGGAAGTTACCCTAAAATCAGAAGACCAGAGTGTGAAGGGAAGTGTCAGCACATACCCTGTGAGTTCAACCACAGAGAAACACTCAGGTGCTCTTCAGGTTGCAGATTTTCATGGTACTGTTCATGAAACCTCTAGCATTTCACAATGCCCATGGCCATTCACTATGAGCAAGATTCAATGGCACAGATATCTATATTTGAAAAAAGGTCTATTAAACAGAGTTGAAACATAGTGTCACTAAAGAGACATGTATTTCATCTCCTATTGTTTGATATAATTAGGAGATGGGGAAATAAAAAGGCTTCTGCACATTTAATATATGCTATTATGTCATCTAGTTGCATGTTTGCTTGAAGCTTACTTCATTTGGCCTGAATATAAACTTGGAAGAACTTCAGGTTCTTTTAATGCTAATGATCTAGTTCCTGCATAGTACAGTCAAATGAAAAGGCTTGACATGGGAAAACTTAAATAGCAACAAGAATATACAGTTCTCTTCAGGAAGACTTTTAGCTTCACCCTCTATTAAACTCAACCCAGTGTACAATACTTGTTGACACTATTTTGCTCTTCCTCCAGACTGTCCTACTGGATCTGTAACCCTATTTCAGCCACTTAGTTGCAGTAGTATAGGTTACTCACGTCCCACTGCACTTGGATTTTGAAAGCAAATTGCAAATCCACTAGAGACCAATTATTTCCTTTCTAGGTGACAAACTGTTCTATGAAGTCTTACACAAACACCTGTTGATATTTTAAAGAACTGTTCTTTTTATTTCATAAAAAATATTCAGAGACACAGTTTTGATTCAAACTTCCACCAAGAGCTTCTAGCACCAATCAGTTATAAAGGAAGAACAAACCTACAGTGTCCTTAAGTATGAGGGGATAAATTAGAAGAAGTCTGGAGATCTAGAAAGGAAAAGTTCTCAATCCTTCAGAAAGGATCCTCACTGAAGAAAAGGATGCTTACCAGCATGTGGGGATAATTGCCCTTTTGCATTAGGACAGACTATGCACTATAAACATGTGCAAGAAACAAATGACAAAAAATCTCCACTTTCAACTGCATTTTTAGATGCTTGTGAGCTGGAAGTTTCACGTGCATTCTCACCACAGGAACATAACAAAGGCAGTTTAGTTATCTAGTGTAGAAGCCTCTAAATAGTATTTCAAGGAAGTACCACTTTAGTGGAAGGTCAAATTTACAAATACAACAAATACTGTGTAGACTAGTCCAGTGATGTTGAAGACAACAACGTTTCTTCAAGAGTCTGAATCTCTTAGCAAAGATCACACTTCACTCTATTACCCAGGAAGACAAAAGTTATCTTTTCTACAGTTACACAGAAATTGAGGAGGGTAATGCATCTTAACTAGCATTCACAAAAGCTGTAGGTCAAGTTGGAAGTCACCTAAGTTAACCAACAGGAAGCACCGAAGACAGGAGTGCCTTATCAATCTTATCTCTCACTGTGCTAGAGCTTTCTGCCCACCACAAAAAGGCAACTGCATCTATTCATGACCACAACCTCAAGCCGAGAGACTGGTGCTCTCACCTCAGCAGTGAGATCACTTAAACAAGACAGAGGCCAAATCCAAGTCATTAATGGGCCCAAGGTGATTTCACCTCCTCTCTAAATAAAGTCAAGCTGTTGTTAATGATGGCAACACAGCCAGCACTTACATTAGGCCTGCTTTTACATGTAATTCTTAAGTTGTTCACAGGCCTGGAAATGAGAGCAAAAGCTAGTTCAATTTTCTCATCTTGGGAGTCCAGGCATGTAAAGGGCATGACTTTGAACCACCTCAGGGAGAAAAGGTGCTGAACCCAGAGTCCTCATTCTTTGGGAATGCTCTAACCACTAAGCTATTACTCGAGAGTGGGAGGGGTAGCTCTGGTTTGTTTTGTGCAAAGCCCATCTGATAGGTCTTCAGTAAACACGCTCCAAGAACACCATGTTCTGCAAGTCCTGAGAGGGGATAGAAGGAAACATTTAATCTCTGGATCCAGAGTGAGTTTACTTGAGCACAAGCGAGGAACTACTGCCCACTTCCAGAGCTGAAACACCCTTAAGCACGGCTGAACATCTGATGAGGTTCTGCCTAGATGCTCACTGACTTCAGGGTTAGAAGTTAGGGTTAGAAGGATCATGAGTTTTGAAGCTCTGAGCTGGATCATAAACACAAGCTTCCTGAACTCAGCTCCTGTCTTTAGACTGCATAATTTGTCTTTCAGTGACTTAGTGAAAACCAGAACCTTTGTCTTGACAAATAATTATAATACAGGACAGAAGAAGCCCCGTGTTGGTGGCTGTAAGTGCAGAAATCTGAAGGTATCTTATTCCATTTAAAACAAACAAATAAACAAACTCCCAAAACCCAATAAAGCAAAGGAAAACCCAGCAGCTGTACTATAAAAATATTAGGTTTGAAAGCAAAGCATTCTGATGCTAGCAACTACCAGGAGTTGAGGATTACCCAGATTATTTCAACATTCAATTTTTAAGTTTTCATTCTACTGTAGGGAGAATATTTTCTTGTTAGGGCTACCTTTTCCTATAGTACCTTCTGTTGCAGAACCTCATCTCTTTTACTGTTATTGTGAATGATATATCAATGATAAAGCAGGAACAAACTTGTCAATGAAAATACTGCATAGTAAGCTCTGCCACAATCATGACCTAATTGTATCCCAAGTGGCTGAACTACCATTCCCCTGTACAAGGCTGTAAAAGAAACAGTAAGAAACAGTAAGTAACGAAGTGAAAGAAGCAACAGAGCATTGCACCTGAAAATACCTCCAAGATACAAGCTAACTCTTTCAGTTGCACACATATAGTGTGTTAAATATATAGGGAGTTAAAACAATTTGAAGAGTATTTACACCTAAGAGGCCACAAGCTCCAGCCCCCTTCTTTCACTCAAAATACCACCTATGTTCTGAGGCATTAGACCCTGGTAGTAAATCCCTGGGGACACAAGCAGTCTGTTGGGTCATTGCTACAGCCAGGGTTGAATTAAGTAGAGCACCTTTCCCACAGGATGAGGCAGGATAAAAGCTAAAATGCAGCAAGTTTTACCATACAGGGTCCCTTTGAGCATGCACTAGTGACTCCTGTGCACCACAGTCACAAAGCAAATAATAAAGTTTCTTCTAGCGAGTGAGGGCTGCCAAAGATTTCTGTTTTCCACTATCTCTCTTTATAATAGTGGACAATTAACAGTATTTAAATAGATTTTAGCCTTGACAATGCAGTAGTTTTACTCTGCTTAGCATAAAGAAAAAAAAAAAGGCAAACAGCAACACTACCACACAACACATTATTTTACTTAAGAAAATACAGTTCAGAGGAAAAAATACTTTATTCCAGAGGTAGCTTTAACATGTTTATTAGTTAATTTTGTTTAGAAGGAACTAAAAATCCTAAAACATTAAATATCAGCCCTCTCCTTCCAAATAGAATGTACTCTTGTTGAATCTGTTCTTAGAAAAGTGATTAGGTGCCATGTGCTAGTTTAAAATTCTTCACTGGTAAGCTCAAAATGAAAGTTATGAGTTATTCACCGAAGTTTTATAATAATTTCACTTACCTTAAAGTCTTTCATATAGATCCCTTGCTAGTTCCTTCCAAAAAAGAAAATAGATTGATAATGACTATTATTTTCACTTAGTACCTATACTAGTATTTTCTGTTTAGATCAGGGAAAGTCTATGCCATGGCCAGCAACAGAAGACACCATCATACATACTCAGGACTGATTTCCTTCACAAACCTCAGCTTTTTGACCCCAATTCTCTCAATTATTAAAACAACATTGTAGGTGGCTAGGGGATTTTTTTCTGTTGTTTTTGTTTTCAGTTTTTTTTAAATAAGTGGGAATGTACACCTCCTGTGTTCAGAAGAGGTGACTCTGCAGTTAGTGCCCTGTCTCCTTTTTTCAATTTTGTGTTTTTAAAAGCCATATTGATGCCAAGACTTCATGAACAATACAGAGGTAATATTAGGGAAGTTTCAATTGAAGATAAATGCCTTACAAAACTGAAATAGTGACAATCATAAATTAAAACAGAAATAGACATGAAACCTGACTACAGTGGTAAGCATTCTTAATATATACGGTGCTGATTTACCTACTATCACAAACTTCTTATTCTTATGTATGCTTTTCTTCTTACTTTCCTATAACTGTGTCAATCAGCACTGCTTTAAGTCAGTTACAGTTACATTATTTCTAATGAAAACTAGCAAGGTATCATCACCAACAAAAAAACCAAAAAACAAAATAAGAATATGCCCCATCTCAAGAAATTTTCATATTACAATTCTGCAAACAGAAATAGCATGAGACAAGAAGGACAAAAGTTTCATTTTTCAAGAGTTTTAGAGTAATAATCTGAATTCATATTGATGTCACTTCAAACAAATCAAAAACTGGCAACAAAATATGAGACATGAAGTCTCCCCCAAGTGTTCCTTCAAATTCATTACATCTTCCTGGAGCAGGTGCACCAGCTGAAGTTCAGTCCATGTGGAATTCTGTGAAACACGTACAAGTGAGGAATGTCTATTTACTGCTGTGGTAACTGGCACACCTGGTAGCCCACACTGAGCCAATTTAGTCCTGAAAATACTGCAGCTGCATTCATATGACATTACATTTAACCTCTCAGGCCCTGCTGAAAGGTACACTGCCACCAAAAAATAGACACTGTGCTTCCAGGCCCCATATGGCCCATCCAAAACTTGCTTCCTGCATCTCTCTACTCACAGTGTAACTTCTCAGATTAAGAGACAAATGTGTCTGCTTGGCACAGTGATCACACTTACGGCCACTGAAAACCCAGGAAACCTGAAACCTCTAAGAGGAGATACATGATAGTTCATAACAAATGCAAGTACTAAGAGAGTTTTGAAACAGAGTCCTGCATCAAAGTTTCAAGATGATTCTGGACAGACCAACCGGCAAAGGGACCTCAACCCTGCAAGCACATGTATCAACCATGCAGGAGCAGCCATTCTGGCAATTTAGGGCTGCTCCCAGGAATAACAGGCAGTTGTGATTTTTTTCAGGATAATGTCTGTGGTACATAACACTTTTAATGAAGTACCTGCTGGTTTAATTTTAATCTGTAATTCTTAGATCATGTGATGGTAAGTACCCTCAGTAAAGCAGTTTCTTCCAAATGTGACAGTGCCCAAAATACTACTGGTAAGACAATAAATACTGCAGTTCAAAAGTAAAATTTTTAGAAAAAAAATCAAGGAAAAAAAAAACCCAAATCCTACCACAACAATCTAATTAAACAGATGTGTTTAATATCATAATAAGTTTCATCTGAATAAAGAAAAAGCGCTTTCCTCTTGTGGTACAAAAAAAAATTGTGTCTTATTTCTGTAGCACAGTACATTCTTTTCCCTTCTTTAAAAAAGGATCGCAGAAGCTGAACTTTAAAAAAGAGATATAAACATGTATTTCATCCTAATTTTCTGAAGTCAACCTATTTAGAAGTGTTCTAAAAAGAGAGAGAAGATAAATACTTGACATTATGATTGGAAAAATTATTTTGGCATATTTCAGTTTTCATCAAAATTCTTGTTCAACTCACCTCATTAACCAGATTACCACTACTCAGGTTAAATCCTTCACCCACCTTACCGGTCTTCAAAGCTTCCTCACTACTTTGGTTTTAATATAAAGCACTTTTCGACTGAGGTAAATAAATTTCACAGCACCTGTGTGACAAAATGTGTTTTTTTCCTAACTTGAAGAAGTTTTAAGACCTCAGATACTTATTTCTCAATGCGACATCTTATCAATAAAAATGACCTTTAGGGCCAAATTAAGTTTTGACATGAGGCAGAGCAAGTTTCAAACTCCAGTTCAGTACAGGTGGCACTCATGCCTGAATGAGATACTCATACACCCAAGGTAAATGGTCATAAAAACTCTAAGGTTTTTATGACTTTAATTGAAAACATGAAACTCCTAATGCTTCAGAAGATCTACTTTGTCTATTCAACTGCCTTCACAAGTCACTTACCTGAGAGAGGCAAACCAGAGACAGGAATGTGGGACCTTCATGCTCACAGTTTTTGGCTATTCTAGGTGTATTTTTCTTCCTATTCTTCATGGGACTTTCAGTCTTTACTGAGGAAGCCTTTCCCTGCAAGCACTTTGTCAAAGGCAGCAGATTTTCACAAAAAGGGTTTTTTTTGAGACACCAGTCGACTTTGTAACAACCAAATACACATTGATATTCCAGCAAATCCTAAATTTTACTCTCAAGAAAACACACCAAAGAACTAGCTCAAATATTGTGGTGGATTGATGCTGGCTGCATGCCAGGTCTCCACTGAAGCTGCTCTATCCCTCCCTTCTTCAGCTAGACAGGGAGACAGAATATAACAAAAAAAGCTCATAGGCCAAGGTACGGACAGGGAGAGATCACTCATTCACCAGTCACCATCACAGGCAAAACATACTTGATTTGGGGAAGTTAAATTATTAATAAATCAGAGTAAGATAATGAGAAATAAACCCAAATTTTCAAGCATCTTATCCCCCCAACCCCAGCTTCTTCTTGGGCTTAACTTCCCTCATTTTTTTCTCCTTCCTCTTCCCTAGCAATGCAGGGGAATAGGGAATGGTGTTGTGGTCAGATACATGGTCTCTGCTGTTCCTTCCTCCTCTCCTCCGGGGGTCCCTCCGCACAAGAGGCTGTTCTCCATTAACTTCTCCAAAGTGCATCCTTCCACAGGGCTATAGTTCTTCATGAACTGCTCCAGCTTGCGTCCCTTCCAGTGGGGTGGAGCTGTTCAGGAACAGACTGCTCCAGCATGGGTCCCCCTTGAAGTCATAAATCCTGCCAGCAAAGCCTCTACAGCTCCATTCTCCACAGAGCCACAGGTCCTGCCAGGAGCCTGCTACAGCACAGGCTCCCAGACTTCCTCAGGCATCCACCTGTTCTGCTGTGGGATCCTCCACAGGCTGTAGGTGAAGATCTACTCCACCACAGAACTCCACTGGGACATCCCACCTCACCATAGTCTGGACCAAGGGCTGCAATGGAATCTCAGCTTCAGTACCTAAAACACCACTTCCCCCTCCTTCTTCACTGCCCTTGTCTGCAGAGCTGTTTCTATCACATATCCCTCCCTTCTCTCACTGCAGTTGCTATTGCCCAGGGCTTTTTCCCCTTTCTGAAAAGACATTATCCCAGAGGTACCATCACTGTCCTTGATGGGCTTGGCCTCAGCCACTGACAGGCCCATCTTGGAGCCAGTTGGACATAGAGGAAATTTTCAGCAAAGTCATTGCTGTAGCTGCTTCAAAACAAAAATCTCGTCATGCAAACCCAATACAAATATGGAGCCAAGGGGGCAAAAATATAAAATCCATTCTTTATTAAATAATCAGCATTACACATTTCCTGGACTTCATTTCCACTAGAAGAGAGAAATAAAAAAGATTGCTGTAAGATCCTTCTAGAAAATTAGAATTTGCATCAATAGTAAGAGCATTCCCTTTAGGATGCTCTCCTGCAGATGATGCTGGATTTCCAAATCAGGCTCTGTGAAGATCCCATCTAATTATCTGAATGAAAGCAACTGCCACAAGGACATCATAGTTTCTCTTCTATATTTTCTTATACAAACAGAATATTGTTGCAACAGAATATTATAAAGCATGCTGCTTCAATTCTTTATCATTCAATAACATTCAGAATTGCTAAGAACTCAAGTAACTTCTTAGAAGAAGCTTCCCCTTTTCATTTAGAAGTCTCAGGGTTCAAGACTTCTCAAAGAACTCAATATTGAAAAGCACAAATTATGTAAGAGGTATCACGCCATTTTCACAAGCAAGTAGTTTACAGACTCTATTATCCACATGAAGACAGTCTTAGTCTGTTGGAGATGGACAGCTTGATTTCAATGAGCTTTAGGATCTACTGTTGCAGCAGATAAAGGAATCAAGTCTCAAATGAGGCTATTAAATCATATTATCCCTGGCTTCTATTACATAGAGAAGGAGAGGATGTTTCACATGATACTATCCCTAGGAAAATCACTTCATTCTACTTGAAAATTAATTATGCTTGGCTTAAGAATTTAGAGTTAGTTCTTTGTTAGATTGCCTCTTACGTTGTATATACATAATAAAAACTTACAGCACATGCTCTTTCCAATTTGAATTCCACTTACACTTCTTAGCAGTTTTAGACAACAAAGGAGCTCAATGCTTTTTACAAATCCTGCCTAGTTGGATTGTCTGCTCTTATTTTCAAACACATATTCAAGTAGTATTGTAGCAGGATACTCTACCCCTGAATGTGGCCAAGCAACTTAGACAATATCCTATTTGCAAAGCTATCAGTGGTGGGCTGAGCTCAGGCCATGTGCTGGCTTTGGTGTTGAGTCTGGCTAACTAACCCCAAATCAGTACCCTGAGAGTGAGGCAAAGATTTGTCAGACAAGCTGCTAAGCTGACCTGGCAGACACGGGACTGGCAGTTGGTCACTTTATACTCAAAGTCCAGTCCACTTTCATAAGCCTAGGTTTCTCTAGCATATTCCTTCTAGACACTCCTCAAGGTTAAGAGAGAGATCTGCCCATGAGCATTGGAAGGGCAAGTTACATCCACACCTACGTAATTATTCCTTCTTGCAAGCTTTAATAGAATTGCTTTGCAATGGTGCACTGTACTACAGTGTACATGCACTGCTAGCAGTTTCAGCTTTTATACTGTGCAGGAAAGAATTCTGGGGCTAATTTGGGATCCAGCCACACCTGGACCCCTCTCTGAGAAGGAGCTGAGAAAGCAAAGAGCTCCTTTCAGCACCTCATGGTTCAGTGGCAGGACTTGTCACTCCACCCTTGACAAGTACATAGAGCAAATTTCAGAAGATTAGTACTCATTTTTCTACTGAAGTTTTAAAAACACACAATGACAGATTTGTGTTTGTTTCTGTTACAGAATCCAGAACGTGTCTCCTTACAGCTGTCTAAAACAGCTACATACGAAAATTAAAAATTCACACCAGACCACCACACAGGACAGACAGGTTATATTAGTAAAGGATAAGCTGGGATAAGTTTGCACTAAAGCCAGAGGTCTTCACCAAAACTTCAAGCTTTGGCCCTCCCTCACCAGCATCCCTGATAAACTCTTGAGATTATGTCTTCGAAGACATTTTATTCCTCAAAAGGCATTTTTATTTGTGAAGTCATCATTAAACAGGGAATTTGTGAGTCTGTGTGAGTGTGCATCTAGAGAAATTCTCAGCTTCCCAATGCAATCAAGATGTTTAGAAGACAGTACCAATTTTATTCTGTGTAAAATGCTTTCGTTTTTTTGACCTCAGAACATCTTCCCAAGTATTTTTTTAGTAACTGTTTTTTTGAGGGAACAGACAGCAAGTCATTTAGGTTTCATGTGAGATTTCCAGCAGAACTTTGCAATCGCCTCAGTGTGTTTTTATGCACATGCATGAAGATTTATTGCTACCAGAAATTACTTTTGAGCCATGTGGCTATCCTGTCCCAGAGATCTGGTATCTACGAACTGTACCTCCCCCTAAAACATGTGGATGTGTGACACACTGCACCACAGACCTTGGGCTCCGAGAGGAGGGACATAGGTGAAAGCAACATATATGGGAAGCACACCACAGCTTACCAGTACAAAATTAATTTTTGCATCATGAAGCAGCCATATTTTCCACTGCCCTTAGGAATAATGATTTGTACACTGAATTCAGAGTGCATAAAACTAGCACTAGACTATTCCCAAGTCTTCTATCACTATACATAAACATACAGAAAACTCTTAAGAAGTAGAAAGAGCACAAAACAGTCTATGCTTCAATCTCGGGTATTCACTTAATGCATGAGATACGAAGAGTGAACTACTACCTTTAGAATCTAAAATTAAGGTTTTTACATTGTGCATTACAAATGGTATCGTCTGCATTAAAAAACAACTTTTATTCCTAGTGAAACCTTACTGAAAACCTTGAATCCTTTTACAGAAAGGTCTAAGATCCAATAATGAAAGAAAAAGAAGCAATTTCTGACATTCCAAATTTACATACACTCTTTTGACAGATTATAGACAGTATCAGCCAAGCAGAGCTGCCATGTTCTGAACAGCTAGAAAAGCAGAACACTATGAGCCAAGATACCAATACGCCTTCTAAAAGCCAGACAAAAACATTTCCATTTGGCTTATTTACCTGACTGATGGAACAGAACAGTGGCAATAAAAATGTCAGAATTAAGCTTCTCTTACAGAACATTATTTATACATCAATTTCTAGGTAAAAATAAGCAACCGTTACAAACATAACTCTTGAAAAAAATATAATCTAGGTCAAATTATAAGGTTTCCAAAACCTCTTCTGTAACACAAGTAGGAAGCACAGAATGGACACAAAGGAAGTTACAGAAAATACCAAAAGCAATCTTATCCTGGGGTAAGGACTTATAACATGATGAGCTCCAGAAAACGTTTTGTGCACAGCAGTTGCCAAATATTTAGTACTGTTAAAGGGACATAAGCCTGCAGCTAGCACTGACTCGAAATTCACAGAAATAGAAAGTTTTTCTTAGGCGTTTTCCTTTCTTCAGTCCTTCATCTACATGGATATCACTGTGAAACTCGTTTAGAGCTAAAATTTAAATAAACGGAAAATGCAAACAAACGGTTTAATCTGAGCGGAATGTGCTGTTGGCAAACAGGCTGCATTTAAAGCTAAAAGCTTTGTTGCACCAAAACACCAGCAACACTCAGCAACAAGCTGCAATGGAAAAATATATTTCAGAAAAGAGGTTCTTCTCCTCCTCCCAAAAACAAACACCACCCCCCTCCCCACAGAAAAAGAAAACAAAAGAAGAAAAAAAAACCCCAACAGGCACATAGGAAAGGCTTTAGAGATTTAAATAAGTTTGCATCTTTAAGTTTGTTCCGCCTTTGAATAAATGTCATATTATTCCATCTTTACTCTCTAGGAGTTAAGGAATCCTTGAGAAAAATACTTGTTGCAGGAGCAAACTTTTTAAAAACAATTCAATAGCAAGCAAGAATAACCCAGGGAGAGAAATGTGGTGAAGAGGTGGTTACACCTTGACTCTCAAAGCCAAGGCCCACAAAGCCAGTCAGCTATTTAGACAGACAAAGGACCTGCCAGGAAAGGCCTGCAACCAAGAAAACTTTTATTACTATGTTCTATGCTCCAGAAGGCATAGAACAGTGAAAAAAAGTTACAATTCTAATTTACAGGGAGGGAAAAAACCTCACGTGTTTTCAGAAGCAGTTTTCAGTGCTTTTATACACTACAGTGCCTGAATTGAAAGTAAGTTCTTGCAGTTCCACAGAAGGGACACATTATCAGATTACATAAGTAGCATCACCTCTATTTTTAAAATACCATCCCAGTATATTTTTGGGTAATATTCTTGCACTAGAACACAACACTGGTTGATACTTTTAACCTAAAATTACATGAAAGAACAAGCTTGGTTTCTACATAAAGCTGAAGTAAGGAAAATGATAAGTTGTTTACTAGGTTTAAATAGAACTAAACAAGTTCACCTTCCCAAACCAACTTTTGGCAGCTATTAACCGAAGCTTTCCAGAAAAAAACAAAAACAAACAAACAAAAAACCCAAACAAACAACAAAAAAAATCAGACAAAGAAAGTCAAAGTCACTGAAAACATTAGGAAAGCAGTAAACAAGAAAAAATGCCACCACTTAACTTTTTGGATTTAATTCATTTTTGTAGCTTCAAGTGAAGATTTCCATGTTTCACTTGATTTCTGGAGAGAGACCTAAGCTTTTCTCACCCTCCAATCCCCATTAAACTGTAAACAATTTACTGGCATAGAAAACCATACTGACAGCAAACCGTATTTTTGGAAATTTAAACACTTGGTATCCACAGGAAAATATAATCAAGCTTTCAAAACTATTTTTTCTGGCCCACAATGGTATATTCAGTACTTTTCCACTATGTTTATTTTTAAAGGAGAAACCCTGACCTGAAGAAAAAGTCAAGAGTAAGATGACAAAACAGCAAGTATTTCTTTTCAGTGCTCACTTTGCTCTTGATACAGTAAGACAATGTAATTTTCTTTCGAGTAATAAACTTTGGTCAGGCTAACAGAAGATACATTATTTTACCTAACCCAGAAGTCTATATTTTTTTTTAAACTTAATATCGTATGCTAATTTACAAAACATTCTAAAATCTTAGTGCTTTTCATTTTGCTTGAACATCTCAAGATACAAAAGATTTCTCCATTTGTGAGCAAAAAGCATCAAAATGTATGCCAAGAGCTCAAAATGAAGACAGTTATTTACATAATAAACAGGACAAACCAATTATATGATAAAAAATGACAAAAAACTATAAATAAATTTTCTTTATGGAAACTTAGAGCAGAACTTCTAGGAAGCTCAATGGAAAGAGGGGAAGGATCACTGCTACCCATACACTACTAGTGCCAGAGTAAGAAAAACAATTTCAGATAGAAATCTAAGCTGACACTAGAATATGAGCATAGACTGGAAAGGATCATATCCAGTTATGAGCTGAAATGAACAGCCAACATCTAAAATTACATCTAAGAAGAGAAGCAGAATCAAAAGAAAGTTTAAAAAAAAAATCTAAAAAAGAGCTTGTGTGACTTAGTGACTGCTAGATCAGGAGAACAGATGCTATTTACAAAATGCAGTCAAGCTGAAGCATTTCTGGTTTCTACAGAACTCTAGGTATTAGCTCCTATTAAAAAAACAAAAAAAGAAAGGAAACTTTTTTTTAACTAAGCCACCAATGTACATCCTATAATTGCTTACCTCATTACTAAACAGCAAGAGATAAGGAAACTTTTGTGTTTGATTTCTTCAGTTTTAAAGCACTATCAATGCAGTCAAGAAATAAATATCAACCAAGATATTATCAAATGTGTGCTTCATGCTTCATTTCTTTTGAAAAAAAAAATTCTAGTTACGATGTCCTGAAAATCAATTCAGCAGAATCACATAAAGTCACAAATTTATAGATCAAGTAATTTTGAACACTTATAAGAAAAAGTTGACTAAGCAAAGCTCATTTCCATACATGAAGAGCGGCATACTGTTAGCATGGAAAATTATGGAAAGATTTGAGAACTTTGAGAACCTCCACTGTTTTCAAGCAACTCCTTATCCCAACCAAAGCCATTCCCAAGGTCAGGCAATTCTGCACTTGAAGCTCAGCAAGAGAAAATTTCATCTCTTTCAACAAACTGAAGGCTTAAGAAAGGAGGCAAGTAGGCTGAAGGAGGCAAGAGTCAGATAAGGCCATCTGAGTTTTATTGAGCATTTAAGTCTTTAAAAAATATGTTCACACCCCTGCTCAGAATAATCCCTGACATGTCAAGATTAATTCTTCTCCATTAACATCTCCAGCCAGCCTCACCCCACACATGTGCTACAGACCCATCATCCAACCATGTTTACAATAAATAGTGCAGAGAAAACAGACACTGTAAATAAGACTAATAATTTAAAGCATCATGCCATTACTTTAATATTCTTTCTCAATTTGAGAAAAGCAAGAGTATTAAACACCACCAAAAAAGTCCATAACAGGCAGATGTTTCCTAAACTACTGATCTGGTAAAGCAACACATGGATTTTGAAGGGAGCACCCTACAATGAATAACTAAATCCATTCCATTCAGTGGCTGGAAGAGACAGAACATGCTTTTGCTATGAAAAGAACTCACAAAAAAGGATGTTTTAATTCACTGTATATAAGAGCACTATGGGAAACAGTAACTAATTTGTGTACTGGCATCGTGCAAAGGGATTTGTCAGCTTCCAGATGGATCAGATCACCACCACCAGTGAGGATACCATATTTAAATTCTTAAGCTTGAACAGTTTATACATTTCAACTGAGACACCTTTCTGTGGTGGCTGACCACAACAGCACGCATTACAGGGGAACATCCCTATCATGCAGCAGGACACAGTCAAATTAACTTGGACAAAAATCCTAAACCTAAGAGATCTGCCTAGCTAGAGATCTCAAAGTTCACTGAATAAAGTGGCTAGTGTTGTACAGGAAGGCTAAAAAAGACTTTAGACAAAGTTATAAAGTCATTTATCAAAGATTACTTCCAAGAAGGTTAAAGATTTGGAAAGTTAGCCTGTCTTCCATAACACCACTCATCAGGATAAACCATTTGGGAGCAATGGGCACAATTTTCGCCCTTATTACTCTTAACAAGCATGCAGCACAGAGCTCAGACATGGAGCACTCAGAAAGCAAAGTGTGAATTCTCTTGTGAGTTCACAATGCTAGAGCAAATACAGCAATGAAACAGAAAAATAACTCCTATTTTATCCTTTACAGATGCATACAGGGGAATTACTACCTTCTCTCCTGGCAGAGGCTTTATTTGTCCTGCCACAGTGGCAGAGGACACAATGTCTGCTTTGGTTATGACCAGAAGTCTTCCCATCCTTTCTGGATGCTCATTTATTTCATTTACAGTAAACAAGCATTTTCCCAGGATTCTGAAAGGAAGGATATTCCCTTCCATGTCCTCTGCTAAGCAAGCATAGCTCTCAATCAGTCCCTCAAGGTTTTAAAAGAAGGAGAAATATTTGGCTGCTGACATGACCCCTCTCTTCTGTGCCGTAACAGCCCTTGGCAAACTGTGGAATTCTGATACATTTATCTACTAAAGCAGCAAGCCTGAGAAGACAAAGAGGTAATCAAAAGCCCACCTGATGCTTTTATGTATGAGACAGGTTTCAGACCACAGGTTGGAGCACTATTTGTCTGGTAAATACAGTCTTGAAGATCAAAGGGAAAGGACTTAGATGGTTCTTGAAGTCCCTCCAAGCAGTTACCAATATAAAACACAGAAGAAGAGGATGGAAGGAAAAATTATCCAGATAGCAATGCTCTGCCTTCCCCTGGGAGAGATAAATAAGCTCATTCCTGCCTGATGTTTAGATCTAGAGATGAACATGACTGGATAGTCTATCCTAATACTGAAATTTTCCCCAAATGTCCAGCCCAAGCCTTTCTGGAATTTAGATCCGTTGTTCATTCATTCTAGCTCATGTTTTCTTTGTTTTTGCAGCAGGCTTTTCATCCCCATTTCTTTGGATACATATCATCTTAAGCCTCCTTTTAGCCAACCACACCACCACTAAGTCCTTCAAACTTTCTTCGCAAAAAACTCCAAAGAACTAAAGATATGATACAAGCTTACATTAAATATTTAATTTACATTAAATAATAAACATTAAATATTATAATTTAAAATTTCTAGTTTTAAATTATATGCTCTCCAGTATTCTTACTCTTCCTCCCAGCTTGTAATCTATTTGACAAAGCATAAAAATTTGTTGACCAAGACTCTGCTGGACAGGACCTTGTAGAGCCTGTACCAAGTACTTGTTAGCTGACCTCACTTGACTTCTGGGGATAGTTTTCCAGCTAATTTTACTCACTGAAGTGTAGTTTAGAGATCATAATTCCCTAGCTTGTTAATAAGGCCATAATGTGAACACTGAGGACTCCAGGATATCAACATATGAATATAATAGAATTTCTCTGCACAACAGAGCCTGTTACTCTATCACAGAAGCAGTAGCAATGCTAGATTTAAAAGAATTTATCCTGGCTAAGTCTGCTTTGGCTGTTGCTCAACTTGTTTTCCTAGGCACTAAAAATGTGTTCCAACACCGGTCCAGTATTTTTTCTTTGAGCTACAGTTAAAATCCATCAGCTTCCTCTTCATCCCATCCCATTTAGCCCAGACTGAAGAGGTATGAACCAATCAATCTCAGTCTGCTACTTCCCTCCACTATCTTGAAATTGCAATCCACTACATGAGATTGCTTCAACTAGTTGCTTTTTTAAGCACCCTGGAATTAATTTCATCAGGTCCTACCAGATTGAAAATCTACTGCTTATCCAAGCAACCTACAGGTTTTCCGCCTACCCTCCAGCCTAGGAAGGTACTATTTATGCTTTTATCATGCTATTGACTACACAGGCCGGATTAACCGTTTCAGAAAACATTTCAATCACCTCAGCATTATCTGTTAATCCACTAATCTGTGAGATTTTTATTTTTTGCTTTCTTCCAATATGCATTTTAGCTATGCCTCCTTATGTTTTTGACCATCCTAGCTTTATTCATACATCTTTGTGCACCTTCTATATGTTCCTTTAGTTTACATCAATGGAAAGATGAACGGAGAGCACAATTCTTTTTTCATTATTGATTTTCCCCTCAAATGCAGGTGTTTGGTATCATTAGACTACTTCTCCAGGAGGTTGAGATTGTTTCTTTCTTCCTTATATTTGCCCCCAATCAAGCTCAGCGTGCCAAATTCTATGGTTTTTTGACACTTACGGGTTTTATTCTGCTGTTGTCATCTTTTATCCTATGTAGACTAGAATCTTGTTGCACCTGCAGAACCTGCCCTCCATCTATGTATTCTCTTTGTTTTTGAAGAAAATGAATTTACATACCCATGGAGAGCAATATGTTCTGCTGAACAATTTGGTGTTTCTCCACCAAATGGTTACAAGAGATTTTAATTATCAAATCTCATCCTTTCAGTGATTCTTCTCCAGTTACGGACAGACACCTTGTATTTATATTCCACTCATACATATCTGATTGATCCAAATGAGGCTGGCAGAAGACTTTTAATGAGCATGTGTTGAGACATTCCACTGCTATTCTTTCCCAATACATTTGTGTTGGTGTGCAGACACCCAGCACACTGAGAGGAATGACGCACTCTTCTGCAAGGTCACAGGCACTATGCTATAAATATGTGTAAAATACCCCATGAGCAAGAATTTATCTAGAACCTGTGATAGATATTGGGGGTTTTACATCAAAAACTATTCACCAACATTTGAAAATGCTAACATTGAAACTGCTTTCACTTGATTAAAGCATTGCAACTGAAATATCTTTAAAATATTTTTTAAATTATCTATTGAGGTAAAAATTGTTATAGGAACTTCATTTTATTAATAAAAGCAAAAATTAAAAAAAGGGGACTAGTTTGCTGACACTGTCTTTATAATAACACTTACAAAAACAACTTGTCTAGCCTAAATGGGAAAATAGGTATATTCTCTCAGGTAAAAAAGTATATGTTATTATATATAAATATATATAGCCTCCAATGAGAAAACTCATTACCTAAGCATAAGTCAAATCAATGGGAATTTATGTAAAGCAATAATTAAAATCCTACAGATTCTGATACAAGCAATATTATTTATTAATAATATATAATGTATTAATAATAGCATTAATAATGCTATTTATTAATAACAAAGAACAAAGCTGCACACTTAGCATTCCACCTTGTATCAGAGGAATTTTGATCTGGGGGAAAAAAACCCAAAACATAACAAAGGCAGGCTTAGAGGGATGCCACACTGACATAGGCTGCTGCCAAGCCTGAAGCTTACACCAGCCATATAATGCATTCTACCAACCTGCTCCAGACACAAAGCTGCAAATTCACCAGGAGCACCAGTTGCTCATGACTAAATATTTGCTGACTGCCCCAGCAGACAAGAGGACACTAACTCAAAGAAAGAAACAGCAATCAGACCACATGGAAAATTCTAATCTTTGATTTCTTCACTGATTTATGCTGGAAGCAAATCTGAAAGATGAATAAAGCATATTTTAGAGCTCCACATATTGAGGCAGCCGGGGTGGGAAGGGATAAAAAGAAATGATATGAGTCCAGGCTCAGACTTCTAGTCTGGGATGGACCATTCCATAGGAGAGAGAATGAGGGGAGCCCCAGTTCACAGGAGAACTTCTGGGCTCTATGTCATTTAATGACTTTAGACAGCATAATCGTACATATTGCTGTGGACTTTAGTATTGTTTCAGATCCCAAAACAGAGGGATGAAATAATACAAGTGCTGATGCTGTTCTAAATGGGATTTCACATTTTTTATGTTACTAAGCTATTTACCTTTGGAAGCACTGCTGAAAGCCACAAGTTCTGTGGGGTGATAATATTTCATTTAACAGTTTGCTTTATCTGCCATCTTCACTGCAGAGATCTGAACAATATTATTCTTGGTCATTAATCAACAAAAAACCATTTCATGCCTGACAATAGTCCTCAGCATCCAAAACAGAATACTTGCACTGGATTATTTCTCCAACAAATGCAGATCCAAAGATTACAATGAAAATTTTCATTTATGAGTACAGACACAAGAACTAAGATTTGCCACTCTAAATTCATAAAATACAGAATACTGCTGTCTTAGATCTATGCTCCTGAAAAGGAAAATTTACAAAAGCAGCTTTTAAAAATTTTCTTAAAATAATGTTATATTTGACTTTATCTTGTTTAACTTGCTGGTAAACTTTTACTGCACCTTGTGTGCATACAACTTGTTTCACAGCTACTAAACCTTTCACAACTATGTTTATTAATCAAACCACCAATGACCATGGTATTTGAACTTCATCTGCTGTATGAAGATGGACATTTACTGCCAGAACTTTTTGGCCTAGTTAAAAGAAAAGCTAGTAACAAAGTTTCTAAACCATACTAATAGCTGAACAAGCCATTAACTTCAAATACATAAAAACCTAAAATGAAGTCATCCAGTCCTGTATTCTGACCTCCTCCCAGAATTTAGGTGAGAGATCACCATATGTTTGGCCTTTGAATAGACTGACATGTTGAACCTGACAAAAACAAATCTTCCCTTAGCAGCCTTAGTTGCAGTAACTTATCATTCTCACCAGTAACAGCCTCACTTCTCATATGAGCCTTCAGCAGGGAAGATGCCAGATTATGTTTTCAACTCAATATTCAAGTCTGAGGTGGTTGCTTGTTTCACTGGCTTTGGTTTTTAAAGAAAAGCTATCAAGCTTTTCACTTAGACCGTGTGAAAGGATCAGCTTTGAGAAAAACTCCACATGCACTTCTTTTACCTAAACTGGGTAAAATAAGTCACACTGTATTTATCACACTGCACACTACCGAGATGTTAGACAAAATAAACAGAGACTCTTTCAGTTCCAATTACCCAAACCCAAAATGTGTTTCTATAGATATGATAACATATGCTTTTTATGCATATTTATGTGTATAATGTATAATAATGCATATTTATGTGTGTAATGTATAAATTATTATATCTATAATACTTTCATGCATTATTATTATGTTTCCCTGGATTTCCCTACATGCAACCTGTTAAAGTTCAGGAGAATAAGCACAGTAGTGAGAATCAGACAGCTATCTCCAAGCACAGCTCTAGGTATTCACTTGTGATTAAAAGAAATATTCAAATTTCCTTTTCCTACTCTACAGCTAAAAGTAGTATTTTTAGCAGTGCTGATGGGCCCGTTGACACAGGAATTCCAAGACCTGCACAAAAACCTGAGGTGAGCAAGACAATCGCAATGCAAGTAACTATAATTAGACTGCAAGAGTACAAAGTAACATTTATTTTTGTTAGCATTAGGTCAGTAAATGTAACCCTCTACTGGCTGGGCTGCCTATGAGCTATGAAAAGAAAAAAATAGTTTGGATCCAGTCGGTGCCAGCAGAGAAAGTCTTTACCAATAAACAAGAAGGGCATTCTGACGGTCTCTGCCTTAACAAGCTCACATGGCTTTTAAAAGCTCCAAAACTTCCCATTTATATTTTCAACTGGCAACACTAATGTTAATACCCAAATCCTTCCTGCTTTTCTGTTAAAGCTACCCGGGTAATACCACAGCACTGCTCATACAGACTGAAACTAGAGTGTTAAAGTTGTGATTTTAGTGCTTCCTTGGGGATGCCCCAACTTTCCAGCCATTCATTGCCAAATCCTCTCTGCTGGATTGCACTGAAAGACTTTGTGCTTTTTCACAGAATAGTTAGGGTTGGAAGGGACCTCTGGACATCATCCAGCCCAACCTCACTGCCAAATCAGGGTCACCTAGAGCAGGCGACACAGGAACGCATCCAGGTGTTTTCTGAGTGTCTCCAGTGAGATTTCCCCACCCCCGCCTTTTAATAACACTTTTCCAAATGTTTCTTGGGGGAGAGAGCCGAAGGGCTGGAGAGCACTTAGCACGAATTAATTGCAGGAATAAATCTGACAGGGTGGGTGAGACGCCCACCTCGTCGCACCGATGAAACCCGAAGGTGCCCTGCGTGGGACGGGAGAGCCCCCGGCCCGGTCCCAAAGCCGAAGGGGGTGGTGTGCCGCGCTCACCTGCACCCCGCTGAGGATCGCCTCGCTCTTCTCCCTCACGTCGGGGAAGGGGCACCTCCGGGAAAGCATGAGCAGGCGGGCCAGCGCCTCGCCCAGCCCGTCGCGGGCGGCGGGCACCGGCAGCCCGTCGGCGGCGGCCCCGGAGGCGATGCTCTCTGCTCGGCGGAGCACGGCTTGCCCGATGGTGTCCAGGGCGGCGTCACGGGCCGCGGCGTCCCGGCTGCACAGCCCGTCCCAGCGCACCTCGCCCTCCCGCTCCTCCATGGGGCCGCCCGGCCGCTGCTCCCCCGCCGCAGCCGCCGCCTCCTCCTCCTCCTCAGCAGCCCCGGCGCGGCCGCCCCATGGCGGGCTCCCGGCAGCCGCCAGCCCGCCCACACAGACGACGACGAGCGCGGCCGCGGCGAGCGCAGAGCCCGCTGCCCGCGCCGCATGGGGGGCAGCACGGGCCGGTGCCCACGACAGCCGCCGCCCTCCCGCGCCGGGGCTGCCGAGCGAGCGGCGCCGCTACGGCTTCGCCTTTCCCGGCGGGGAGAGGGGCGGCCACCACCCCGCGGCGCCGGCGGCTCCTCCTCCCTGCCCCGGGCATGGAGGAAAGGGGCGGCCCCGGCCCTGCCTCTCCCGGGGCGGCCCCTCAGCCCTCCCCGCCGGGACCGCCACCGACCCCCGGCAGTCCCCTCGCTCGGGGTTGGGGGGAGATCGCCCCGCCCAGCACGGGGGGCCCGCATGACAGACAAGCAGGTCAGCCAATCGTCTTTCAGCGCTCGCAAACAGGGGGCCCAATCGCAGTGGGGAGCGGCCGTTCTAGAGGGGCTGCCGGGATATGTAGTCCGGCCAAAGGGCGGGCCAATGGCCCTCGCGGGGGAAGACTACATATCCCGACAGGCAGCGCGGCCCACCACCAGGATCCCGCAGGGGAAGGGAGAGCGTTCGCCGCGGGATGCGCGCACGGTATTGCCGTCATCCTGTTCGGCAGGGTTTTGGGGGGGTTTGCGCTCTATCGCAGCAGGTTATGGAGCGCCGATGGGTGGCGGCAGCCGGGCGTGAAGCAGTCCCCGTAGCAGGTTTGCCTCAGAGCTTTGCACCGGCAAGCATTTAGGCACGCACGTGTTTGAAGGACCGCGAAGGCGTGTCAGAGGCGGAGCCTGGGATGTGTCCTTAAGTACTCGCGTCAGCGGGAAGGGAAGAACTGTCGGCGCTTGGGAAACATAGTCCCGTCACCACTCGGGATAAAGGAGGGATTGGGGCGGGGGGAGAAATCCCTGGAATTGTTGCTCACGTGGAGCAGCAGTTCCGCGGTGTTTTCATCCAAGTTAAGGGCAGGGGATTGTGCAGGGGCTGATGAACCTGGAGAAGAGAAGGCTCGGGGGGAAATCTTACCCCTGTATATAGCCGGACTTTTATATGTGCCTAGAGGGAAGGTGCAGTGAGGATGGAGCCAGGGTGTTCTCGGAGGTGCCCGATGGCGGTATCCGAGGCCAGGGACTCGAAACACAGGAGGTTCCCTCTGAAAATCAGGAAGCACGTTTTTTACTGTCAGGGTGTCCAGGGAGGTTGTGGACATGCTGTCCTTGGGAATATTCGGAAGCTGCCTGGACACGGGGCAAGCTGGGTAGCTCTCTCTGGGTGGCCCTGCTTGGCTGCTGGGGGCCGGACCAGATGGTCTCCAGAGGTCCCTGCCAAGCTCAGCCACTCTGTGATTAAGTGTCGTGTGCCACTAAAGAGGCTGGTATCGCTGTTTCCCTTGTTTTTCCTGCAGGGGAAGGAAAAAAAATAAAAAAGGTTCTGTTTATGATAAATCTTAATTTTCAGCCTAGTCAGTTCCTTGATCTACTTCACCTCTTGGCAGGGAAGAGGAGAAGAAAACAAGGGCAGAACTGTTTGCAGCTGTCACATTGAAGCAATCATGAAATTAAACTTTTGAGTATACAGAAAGGCAAAACAATACTTGGGAGTAAATTAGAAACAGGACATTGGGCCTACAAAGGGTCTTGCATAATTATTTTTAGCTTCTCACATACGCATTTCCCACTCTAAAATTCAGATGTCAAAACTGAAGATAAGTGCAGAACAAGCTATTCTTATGCCACAGAAAGACACAGAAACCACTTCTGAGTCTTGGAATAGAGTCTGGGCTGGCTCACCAACACCATCCATTGACAGCTCTCTTATTTGTAAAGAATCTGATTTCTTCATCTGACATCCCTTTTTCTGGGACTGCTGCTTTAAAACTTGCATTTACCTGTACCTTTGAAGGAAGACCAGTCTCTTTTTTCCCATAAAGTCCTTTCTGCAAGAAGGCTGCACTGCCATTGTTCAGGAGGGTGGACAGGCCTGGACTGCTTCACGCAGCTGCTTCCTCCAGGCCTTTGGCACCCTTGTGAACAATGTATCTGCTGAAATCAGCACTACCTGTAATAAATATGAGTCTTGACTTCTCTAAGTACTTGAGGCCTCCACCCACCATAACTGATGGGTTCAAAGAAAATAGTTCTGCCAGTGCCTTTTATGTTGTTGGAGGGGTTTTTGTTTGTTTTGTTTTTACATTAACTGCCACTTCAGCTTCCCATCCCATTCTGTTGTCACTCATCATGGTCTCCCATTTTCCTGTGAATGGGCATGTCACATTTGTTTGCTTTATTTCTATCTAAATTTTGATCTCCAGAAGTTGGCTAGATCTTATTTTTCCCATCATGAGATGTTGGGTGTCTCTGACAATGACTACATCTAAGAACAGAATGAACCAGAATCAGAACTCCAACTTTGGTGTTTTAGACTTTGGTACAGCTATATTCACACACTGAATGCCAAGATTGATTGAAAGTCACAGCACTGCCTTTTATCTTTTAGAAGCTGTTTTTTCCACTGGCTCCAAATGAACTCTGGCTACAGGAAACAGATTGTGAAACTGGCTCCAAGGCCTAAACTTCAGATTTCAGCCCTTTGTTTTATAGATTTTAATGTAGTACTTGGGGAATAGTGATGAGGATGGCTTTATTTTTTTTCCAAACCAAATCTCTGCAGTTTTCTGATACCAGGTCAAGCTTCTTTATGCACTGCAAGACATTGTGGAAATCAAGGTCAAAGGCTACCAGTGGAATTAATCAGAGCCCAAAGTTAGGGGAATGTGTTTGTTTGATTTGCATGTTCACTGACTGAAGTTAATATGCTTGTTTTTGATCCCTAAAGAATGGATAAGAGAGAGGCACAATTATGAAGGAAACAATCTGGCAACTCATCCAGAATTACAGCAGTTGAGTTTTCAAAATGATAAGCTGAAGAAAAACAAATTTGTGGCTGTTTTAAACCTCAGTATTTCCTTCCTTCATGATTTATCAACTTCCTTTTTTTTTTTTAACTAGATAAGAGCTTCTCTAGCTGTATGAAGATGACATCCAACAGCAGAATTATTTTTGAAAATACAATATCTAGTAATTGTATTCATGTCCCTTCTAAGATATAAGATCAAAAATCTATTATATTTACTTTTAAAAGCTCATTCAAGTTTCTGTAAGTCACAAAAGAGCACTTTACTCCAGAATGTATTTAGTCAAATACTGGAGAAATAATAGTAACACAGTAAAACTTGTGCAGTCTAGAAGGAACTGCTTTTTAAATTACTTCAACTGTTTTCCTTTTCACCTGATTTTGTTAAGGCTTACTTCATTCCAATTGCTAAATACCTAGAATGGGACGACTCTTCAAAAAGTTCACCCTCCCTTTGTAGATCTGTGTTTTGGCATGTTGCCACAGTAATTGGCACTCCAGAGTAAAATGCATTTTTCTTCACAGCTACCCTCTGGGAAAACAAAGTTCTGTGACTGCAAAGAGACACCAAAAAGCCAGAGGCTACTCCTCTAGTGCCTTTGAAACCAGGCTCAAGCTTGGTGGCAATCCCAACCCATTCTGTCTGGGACAAGATGGGGCCTTTTTTTGCTTCTGAGCATGTTTGTATATCTAATGGGTTCTGCCGTATTATGTGTTGCAGGTGTACATTTGCACCAAACCCTGGCACCCTGCCTCCTCAGGGGTCACAAATACAGCAGAGATGGGTAAATTAGACCCCAGCTTCTTCTTAGGAGACCACATCTTCCATGCAGAAAGTCTGTGGAATAGTTCATGGTGAAGAGTGGGATGTTTTGAGAAGAGTTGGACTATGAACTAGAACCAGGTCAGAGCTACAGGCCACTTGAAGTCCTGCTGGATTCTGTCAACTCTCTGACTACACTCAACTGTATAAATGAGTCCTGAAACACTGAGGACTAGGAAAACATTATGGGTAAACTAAAAGTGCAGTTCTGAAAAGCTCCTCTGAGCAGCCACCTGAACTCTTTGTTAATCTGTTTTTGGGTAGAAGTGTTCAGAATTGCCCCAAACTGGGCAGCTTGGAACTTGTCTCTCCTTTGTTCCCGTTTGTGATCTAGGAAGTAGGTGGAGCAGCTGTAAGAGAGGTCCTGCTGAGTGGAACCAAGCCCAACAAGTCAGGTTCTTCTGTTGTAGCCACAGATGGCTGCAGTGCCTGGCAGAGTTTGGTAGAGTGCTCACCTTCAATACAGTAACCCAGGGATTAAAGAATTGCTTTTTAGCTCAAAGGCATTTACATCAGCACCTCTTAACTACCAGGAGCATGTCCCAGGTGCTCAGGAGGATTGCAAAATGGAAGGGAGGCATTCATCACCTCAGTTGTTGAATTTGCGCCCTATTGGAAAGGATGGCAAATGTGTGGCACTAGTGTGAACTAGAAGGAAGGAGACATAGGGATCTGTAGGCAGTTATTTCTGGATTCTGACAACTTTTCCCAAGACAGTGCTCTTTTTTTATCCAGGAACTATTTACTACAGAAATGCATAAATTAACCCCAGGACCCTGTTTTGATGATTGAACTAGATAAGACACCTCCTTGTTTTACTCTTTCGCCTCAGCTGCCTTGTCCTTGTTTGAGACTTACATACTTTTTGGAACAGGGTCATAACTTCAAACGAAAAGGTGGTGACTCCCTGTTTCCTTCCTGCTCTTCCTCCTCCCAGTCTAGCATGGTGGTCAGGGATGAGGCATGAATGCTCCCCAGCAACTCCCACTTCCTGGCCAATGCTCTGGCCACTGGGTAGCAGCACAGAGAATGTGGACACTGTTTCCTCCAGCTGCACTGTAAAAGAAAAGGAACATTGCTTATTGGGAATTTCATATCTGCTGACAGCCCGAAAGGCCCTTTAAGCACCTTTGGCAGGCTGTTCACACCGACCTTGGTGTTTTCCAGCAACAACACAAAGAAAAATGCTGTGACCAGCAGCCACATGAACTGAAGTCAGACCAGAGAAGCTACAGGGCCTCTTTATTCATTGTTTTAAATAACAGATTTTGGCACTCACTGCTAGAAGAGGACTCCAAATTCTGAGTCCAAAGAAGATAAAGGTGCCAAGCACCAGGGTGGGACCTCACCCACGGCTGTGTTCAGAGTTTCCTCACCCCGAACCGAAGACCTTGTTAGCTCCTCACTGAGTGTGCCGCTTGTTTTGGATCTATAGTTGCATTTCTTTTTCATGCAGGGAATGTAAGCCTGTCATTGCCACACTCAGCCCTGAGCCTGAAAGGCTTGTGTATCCTGAAACATCAGTCCCTTACCAGTCCCAACCCTCTGATTTATTAAGGTCACACAGAACGGCAAGAATTGAAGTCAAGAACCTAGAAATCCACTAAATTTCCTTGGATTCAGAAACTGCATATAATTAATAGGAAAGAAATGCCTATTAAAAACTTTACGTTCAATTGAAGTTTGTTTTCTACCTACAACATTGCATGGGATTTTGTAGCATCTTACTCACATTTGTTTTTTCTGTATCTCCAAAGCCATGCAAGTTTAAATATACAGATTAAATGAAACAAGTAATGCCTTTGACTGTTTTAAGTTTCCCCAGGCAATTTGGGGCAAAAGTAGTGATAAAACCATTTCTGCACGTTGGAATACTCATTATACCATATGATATTCAAACTATTTGGCATGAATACCTAAAATATTGTGCCTGTTCAGGATGTGCAACATGGATGTTAGATTATTCTGAGTCGTATAAACAGATGATATTTTTAAAAATCATTCTTCAACAAAATAGGTCTCCAAAATAAGATCGAGGAGTTGCTCTAATTCAGATCTGCTTTTATTTTTTCTGCATATTAGAAGACAACTATTTCAGAAAAATAGGATTTTGGGAATAATTTCTTGCCTGGAATGAAACTTATCTTTTCCTTTTCCTTGATAACTTTGTTGTTTTTTTTTCTCATTCTGTTAGGCTTCCTGACGTACAAAGGCAGAATGGAGTTTTTGTTCCTTCCCAGCTGCCTAGCTATCAGTAGCACAGGTATATACGAAAAAAATGTGGGTGTGGTAGTTGGTAAAAAGAGAAAAATTCTATAAATAATTACCGTCTTTGTGTTTCTCTGCTCATCCATGTCAAGCTTTGGTAGTTATCTGTCTAAAATCTACCTCCTACTCCTTCTTTAGGCTAGGTTAAAGGATAGTGGATGGAGAGACTGACACTTTCTCCGAAAGTATTGGTAAAAACAAAAGTTTACTTTAAAAATAAATTCCAAGGCAGCAGTGGGGACACAATCTGTGTGTTTCATCTGCCTAGAGGGCAAGTTGCAATGTTCAAAACCATCTTTCAGTGATACCATTAGATATTTGAGACATAAAAAGTGAAAATTATCATGCAATAAAAGAGTTTATTGTGAATGAATCAACACCTGCAACACCTTCTTACATTTCTTCACTATGATTGTCATTTCAACCCACCCTTTTATTTGCCCTGCCCTAACCTAATATGCCTTTTCCTTTTTGCATTTGCCTTTCTAATATCTAATTCTGCCTGTGCACAGATGAAGTCTTTTATACTGGAGTCAGTACCCTTGAAAACCTTCCCTTTACACAACAGCAAACCTTCTTTTTTTTTTTCCCAAGGTTCTATAGCCAAAGCCAAAGAAATTCCTTCCTGCTTTCCAGTCTATCAGGACAGACTAAACTAAAGAAACTACATATGGAAGACAGTGTGATGGCATCAGCAGGAAATGAATGGACAAAAAAGTAGCCTTTTACATTCTTCATGTAGGGTACTGAGGAGAACACCTTAAATTTCCATATCAGTCAGTACACTAAGAGCAAACAGTATCTCTTGGAACTGGATTTTAAGTATAAAAGGAGGAAACTCGATAGTTAATCTTGGTTGGGGAGGATTGGAAAGGGGTATTTTTTACTTTGGAAAAATCCTGGATTTTTATGCTAGAAGAGGGAGTAGGAGAAAAAGAAAACCAAATGGCAAAGGGCAAGGAACAAAGTTATAGGATCATGTAAATACAACAAAGAGAAAGGAGATGAGGGACAAACCCCAAATGTAACAGAAGATAGATGAAAGAAGAGGAATAGAACTGTGGGTAAAGTGAGGAAGTATATTAGTGACCCTTTATAGTATTTGGGTTTTGTTTGATGCTTATTGCAAAAAAGATTATGTTTAATTACTTTGGACTGATTCAAGATATAAATGTAATATTTTGATAGCACTGTATTACAGGCTAAATGCTTTCATGCTAAGATAGCAATTATTACTAGATGGGAATTTGCAGTCTTGCTCCTTTAAATGCTAAGTTCAGTTATCATCTGCACATAGAGGTTAAAGCAATTTACACCAACTTGATTTCCCCACCAAGGATTGTGAGCGTATCATGTGCTTTTGGATGAAGGCCCAATTGGATGAGGAATTTGGTCTGCTGTACTCATTGAATAAAACAGCAAAACTCTAATAACATTTTGACCCAAGTTTGCATGCTTGATATGCTGCCAGGTTAGAATCTATTCCCCAAAAATTTGTTAAAAAATCAGAGGTTATTTCTCCACCAGGTTATTTCTTTGCCTTGTTCACAAAATACTTATTAACTCTTTCAATTTTCTTTCTTCCTTTTTTTTTTTTTCTTTCTTCCTTTTCTCTCTAGTAAACAGGAAGTAGAGAAATATCGGTGTGAAGAAGGCTTAGAAATTAAATGCTGACACAGTGAAAAGTCTTAGGAGTTTTGGGCATTTGTTGGGTTGGGTTGTTTGTGGTTCAGGTTTTTTTTTTTTTAATTAAAATGCCAGGTTTTATCCTACTTGACAGTACATATGGTATCATAAGAAAACAGAGAATGCCACTTATTTTCCTTTTCTTCCAAGAATGAAAAACAATGATGGTATGAAAGTTCTCGGTAAGACTTGATATTCAGGCACAGATGGGATTTGCTACAGTAGTATCAGAGAAGAGACTGGAAATTTAACCTTTATGTATCCAGTTCTGAGACTGCCAATGTGTATCTCTTAGTTTGTACAACAAACTGCCTCCCATGGATTTGGCTGCCTCAGTTTTTCAAAACACTCCCAGGTTCCTTAATTTTTCTAATAAATTTTTTTTATTTGCATTTGCTGTGAACTTATTTGAAGTGGAACTTGACAAAACTTAAAAAACTCTTGTGAATGCTTTATTGATTCAGTGAGGTTTCACTTCCTATTAGTTTTGCAGCTGCCACCATTTCATGTCTAACCCACTTGTATTAGAAGAGGCATGGGAGTATCAGCTCCTTAGATATGTTCTGAGCATTGTCATGTGTTTCAGGTTAAACTGATTAAAGTGGTTGTGTCAGGATGCTAGAGACTGGATGTTCCCAAAACAACAATGTAGTTTGCCCACAACATTATATTTTTATTTTTTTTTCCTCTCTCCCTTCTCTGTGGAAGGGCTGTTCTTTGTCTGCTGGGAATAAAACTGAGTGTTGCAGCATGGCTAGTACAGCTGACCAAGCTTTTCTCCCAGTTCTCAAAGGAAAGTGAAAGGGGAAAAAATGCACCAGTTTGGATTGTGTCACAAAAATGGCCTCTTGCATAACCTTTAGCTAGCAAGGCTTGGCTCAAGTAGACAAGGCAGCAGCCAGAATTTTGGGGCCTTCTCAGTACAGCCCGTGTTGGGGCAGTTCTTTAGAACTTCTGTTATGTCAGATAAACGCTGAATCAGTCTTTGGTTCCTCTAAGACGTTGTTTTCAGTTATCAAAAAAACCCGCTATAAATTGTGCATGCCCAGCAGGTCAGGCCAGAAGATGGATATCTTTGTATTTCTTTCTGAAAAATGCTTTGATCTGCTTTTTCTTTTTCCTCTCTGAAGGTGTTTTGATAGCATCTCCTTCTTTAGTTCTAAAAGATTGTCCTCACAGCAATTTGAATGAACCAGTGTCCCTGTGAGATAGCAAACATAAGAGAATTTAGTGGAAGTGTCCCTTACATTATCACATTATTCATTTAGTGTGTCTTTTGGGAGATTGTTAAGCCAGCATTATTCCCTGAGTCTGCTATTGTTTACATGTAGAAAAAGCTTTTCCATATGCTGCTTTACAGTATAAGACATAATTGTATGTGTGGCAAAATGTTTCTGGACTTTCCAGGAGACAAGTTTTTGAAACTTCGTAATGAGGCGGCTTGCATTGGAGGGGAGAAACACAGAGGAGGGGAGGAGGATGATGAAGAAGCCGTAAGTGGTCTTTGGGTAATACTTGGGATCTCAGTTGTGTTCAGTAATTCTCCACTGTTAGTATACTTGCTTGGGCCAGACAGCAGTAACTAAAATGTCAATTGATTTTTACAGCAACCCAATCCAGTAATCTGGCATTTACTGCAGGCCATATTCAGCAAAAGTAAATAAAAATGGTATAAAGGTAAATCATATTAGTACTTAGATGACTGTGATAAAATGGGAAATTCTGTGTTTATCTTAAGGTACCAAACTCCAGTTGGCTTGCTGTCTCCTGAGGCATGAATTTACAGGCACATATATAGGCATGGAGCTGATGGTGGGATTGTTCCCCAGCGTACTTTGTGCGAGCTCCCTCTCAGCCTGCATGTGATGGTGAGCCAAGAGGCAGAAGTGGTACCACTGAAGGGACCAGCTATTCTCATGTTCACACCCCAGGGCTGAACACTCCAGCTGCAGCAAGGCAAGGGGTGGGCAGGGCATTTGCATTAAAGCAGTGCTGTCACAGAGCTAATGTGCTATGCCTGGCATCATTCACCATGCACAGGGTTGCAAATGTGTGGCACAGAACTCCGTGAGCCTCCTAGCTGGCTTGCCCAGGCTGATGTTTAATCACAGAATATTCCCAGTTGGAAGGGACCTATGGTAAGCCTGTGGATGCAGCTAAGTTACCCCATGCTTGATGCAGCCAGTGTTGGAACCAATTCCTTTGTACTTTTCTGGGTAAAATAACACCAGGTATCTGAGCATCACTACTGCATCCACCAGCACAAGCTGTGCCATTTCCTGTTAAAAAACCCAAAGGGCCAGTGTTGACTCCAGATATGACCTGCACAACACATGTTCTTCACCCTGCTCACCGCAGCAGTGTAGGCTGCTGGGGTGGGAGTGAGGCATTTCTTCCTTCTTCCCCTTCCCTCTGCATGTAACTGGGGTATTTTGTCAGCCTCTGTTAAATATGCATACTTCTCCCTTGGCTCTTGCCCAAGCTCAAAGGAGTGCACTGCTTTCCTCAACCAAGGGCTTGTCCAAACAACGATATTCTGGCTGCTTTAATGAGTGTTGTTCAAGTGCTAAATCCCCCTAAGCCTTGTGGAGTTACATTAGTACAAACATTGCTGTTTGGGAAGCAATATCTGCTTTAAGGCACCTCTCTAGGGCTGTGTACCAGGTGTCCATGGCAGCGGCACCATGGAATAAGAGTGGTTTAAGCTTGATGTATAAAACTTTTTAAAAAGCAAACCTTGTTGTGATGGTTTTATAGAATCTTAAATACTTGGTGGGGGAAAAGTTGTGGTAAGACAGTTGACGTTCAAGCATACGTCAAACTACTTAATTATTTCCTGATACATTTATTGTTGCAGTGGGCTGGAAGTGCCCAGGATGTTTAGGGATGTCTTGCTGGTATAGAGTGACCTGGTCCTTTTCCTGGCATGCATCTCCTTGCCTGAGGTCTGCAGTGTTGTAGATGTTCCTTCTGTGCAGTTTGGTTGCTATAAACTCTATTTACCTGCTGAGATACTAGAACTTGTCTACACCAGAGCACCTCTACCAGAGTAATTATGCTGACACAGCCTCAAAGCACTATAGCAACCATGCCCTCAGCTGCCCCACACAGTCTCTGTATCTGAGGAAGCTGTGGTAAAGCAAGGCGTCTGTAACTGTGTCTGCAGCAGAGTTTCTGCAAACACAGGTGTCTCAATCCTGTGGTGTTTTCTTACACACCCTTTACTGAGCCTGTGCTCTTAGGAGCAGCTTGGGGAGCTCCCCCCTCCAGTTGGAGGGTGTTTATTATCCCCTGCTGTGCTGGCAAAGTTGTGGGGTTTTGTGCTGAAGCCCACACCGGATTAGCTGGATCACCACCACCAGGCAGGTGAGCTGGCTGCTTCTCTTTCACTTCCCTTTGGTTTCACTTGCAGAACTAAAAGGGCTTTGTTTCCCTTTCTGCCAAATAGGTGTACCCCATACCCCCCCACCTGTGTATTACTGAGCTTGTCCACAAACTCTCAAATTTTCTGCTGCTTTATTCCCTCCCTTATTCATTATTTGCTTCGGATCACTGCCCTCCTTACAACCGTCCACAGACCCATCTCCTTGGAAACAGCCAAACTTGTTTATGTGACAGTAATAGGGAAAGTAATTGATGTGTAGCTGTGCAGGCATGCAGGGCAGCCATGTTCTACTGGAGGATGTTGGAAAAGCAAGTCTCCACTTACACTCACTGCCAGAAGGTTGGATGGTGTGAGCAAAAACCACCTTCTTCCTCTGCTGTTTCCAAAGCTGCCTTTTATCCACAGCAGTGATAGGAAACTTCTTGCCTGTGCATATATTCATTTTTATGCTTGTCTTTTTCGTCACCAATGGGAAGGGATTCAATAGCAGGAGGAAAATTTTTAAGTCTTGCTTATCTCTTATTTTCTGGAACTCCATGCTGATGCACTGTGCCATGCATGGACCTTTTCCTCTCTTGTCTTGGCCCTTATCACCTCTGTGGCCACAGGACTTTCTCATCCATGTTTTGAGATTTCTGCTGCTCTCTGCTTTGTGCCTTTCACTGCCATTGCCCCTTGTGCTGTTGGACATGGTCGATAGACCTGGCCAGCTGTTAAGGTCCCTTTATGGTCTTTCCCAGTCCTTCAGGAGAAAGGTAGGGAGACCCATAAACAGCTTTAGTGGCCATAAATGTGGTGGGGTCACCAGATGGGACCTCTTCTAAGTGATGGTGGGGTGCCTGGCTGGCTGCTGCTGCCAACCCAGAGCTGAGAGCTTGTGGCCTGGCTTTGAGTAGGATGGCATCAGGGCCCCATGGAGAAGTCTTTGGAAAAGACCTGTGGCTCGAGGGTAGCCTGGATAGACTCCTTCTTTGGGGCCAGGGGGGCTGCTCCAAATGGTGTGAGCTCGGGAGTGTTAGCACACAAAAGTGGTGGTGGTTGGGAGGCCCCAAGCAAGCCCTGGTGAAGAGATGCCCATGTTGACATCTCTGTGATGACAGGTTGGAGGAAGAAAGAAGGATTTCTGCTTGCTTTCATTTTAGTGCATACCTTGAAGAGGCAATGTGACTGGAAGATGATTTTTTTGGTTTCATTATACAGCCTTTGGAACAGGCTGAAAGAGCTGCAAGTGCTCCTAGAAGATATTTTTGTTATTGAAAACTTTTTTCCCCTGTTTGCCACCCAGTATGAATGGCTTCTTCTGGGGTGTGCTTCATCAGCAGGCTCTAGTCTTGGATCTGTTTCTTCCTCGTGTTACTAGATACCTCCTTTGGGTGGTTTTCTTGGGGACTAAAATCTGTAAATAACCTTACCCAAGCAGGAAGACTGTTCCAGTTGCATGCCTTGTATTTTAAACATGAGTGATACAACAGTCATAATTGTTGAACCTTCAAATAAGCTGTTTTTCTATTAGCTTAAGCTGTATAGACTCTTCACTTCTTGCAGTGTATCAAGTGAAATGCCTGATACTACTTTGATAGGGAACTGCAGGATGATTTCAAACTTGCTTTAACTTTGCAGAGGTTGTATTAGCCTACAGCATTTTCTGCACATTTCACTGTCCACATCTTGAGTATCAAGAGAAATTGCTATTTGACAGAATGTGAACTGTCTTCAAATGTGCTTCTCATAAAACAATGTGAAAGGGTGGAATGGAAAGGGAGTGAAGAAACAGGACTTAATACATGTGCCTAATAATGGAGATAATACTGGGGATATTGCATATTAAATATCCTCCTGTTATCTCAACACTAAATGTTAAGAACTGTGTCTTTGTTATGTAATAATGGTACATTACTTACCATATTTAATTTGGTTTTACATCCAGAAAGATGAGGAGAAGAGCACTAAGGAGGCTGCAAATGGAAACAGGCTGTAAAACCTGGAATGCTTGCTCTGCAGGGAGCACTTAGAGTCAAGACACTGAAGTCTGTAAAACAGTTAGTAGAAAATGCTCTTAATACTTGGGTTTTTAAAGGACAAAAATCAGCATAAGTTATTAGAAAGCACCTAGAAAAATCTTGGAAAATTTTGGTTGGTCAAAGGAAGCTATGTTTAGTGTTATGAAAAACATTAAAAGAGAGGATTCTTCTGGTGGGGTGTGTATATTGTTGTTGTTATTGTTGTTATTGTTATTTATTTATTTGTTTTCTTATTTATTTATTTATTTTGGTATTCTTGGTCTGGTTTGATATAAACAGAGCTAGGGACAGCCCACTGACATACTTTTGAAAGAGTCTGTTAAAGAAATAATGTCATTAAATGTCTCTCTCTCTACAGGCTATGGATTCTGAATCAAAGAACAGTTTCATAGGAAGCTTTCTTCAGCCACCAGATGTGATGCTTCCTGAAGCCTTTGTTTATATAGAATCAAAGAAGTTGACAGCTGCTGCTGGTGGTAGGCCTTCTCTCCCAAATAACCAAGGTATAGCCAAAATATGCCCTTAACATGGTCTTTTTAATTGTTCCATGTGAAACCTCTTGAGCAAACTCCCCATCCTATTTGACTGAGTTCAATGACTTGCTGCAGTTATCAGTCTGACATTGAGACAGGATGTATATGTGTCCTGAGGGAGTAGTCTCCCTGAAGTCATACATCTAGAATGGAAACCTCTGCAAGTCTTTTAACATCCTTGTAAACTTTGGCTTTGAAATTTGTTTAACTTAAAATTGTCAGACTTCCTCTGAAAGCAAAGGAGAATGCTTCAAACTCAGTAGTTCATGACTTCAAATACAGTAAAAAAAAAGATCATTAGTATGGTACACTGACCTGAAATTTGCTTTGCATAGTGCTATTTGATGTCTTGTAGCTTAAAATCACTTCTAAGTGTTTGTTTTTGTCGGGTTTTTTTTGTGTGGTATGTTTCCTTGGGCAAACTTTTGAACAATTCAGACTCCCAGGAAAGTTAGCAGCATGAAAGTTAGTCCTTATGAGATATGGTTGTTGTGTGCCTTAAAGGGTGACTACTCTCTGGAGCTCACAAGGCAAAATGCTCGGTGGCTTAACATATCTGGAGAGCCTGGGGAATCTTAAGGATACCCGTACCTGCTATCATGGACAACTTTGCTACATTGCACAGACATAGTCTATAAGTGTGCATGTGATCATTGTTCTTCACCTGAAAAATCTGTGATTTCTGTGGTCTTATGTCATGAAGAATTTGGGCTTTTTTTGGATTACAGTGATAAGTTTAGTGCTATGTACTTAAGTGGTTAAAGAAATGTTTGGCCTACCAATAGAAAGATGGAAAAGGTGGCCCCACTTCATCCTTCTGCTTTCTGGTATTTGCTTTTTGTTCTGTTTTGAGTTTTTGTTTGATGTTTGTTTGGTGTTTTCTGTTGTGTGGTTTTATTTGGTTTGGGGGAGTTTTTGTTTGTTTTTTTAATGGATCTATGATACGATGGTGAAAGTTGCTAAGGAGGTAGCAATATTTGATGGTATTCTTTTGATTAGAGAGCTTGGAATAGAGAAATTGTTAATTATAAAATGTCAGAAAATAAGCTTAAGTTGTTACAGAACATGTCTTAAGCTGCACAGGTGTGTATGCTTTATGGACATAAAGCTAGCAGAATTTTTCTTGTAGCTGAAATTGCAGCTTTTATTTTTGGTAGAATTTGACACATATGATTTGAGGCTGAAAGCAAAATCTTCTAGACTTGTTTCTATGGTTTAAAGAATCATCAAATGCAAAATACTAGAGGTTGAAACATTACCTTTTGAAACAATAAAGTATTTAAAAATGTGTTCTTTGCTGAATTGTCCTTTGTATCTAATTTTTCCTCCTGTTCTGAGCATGTTTTCCCTTCTTAATCTGTCCAGACCAGTTGCTTTACACTGAAACTTGTGACTTCACTTGGATACCTGTGTTCTCTGCTTCTATTTAAAAAGAGTTCCCAGGATTTATAATATTCTATTTGCTATGATTTATTTGAGCTTCATACCTCAGTTATGCAGGAAACACATTTATTTTCTCCTATATATGTTCTGCATATGCTGGTGTACAGCTAGGGAATATAGTTAATTTTGGGAGTGATTCTAGGAAGAAAATTTAAGTATTTTATTGTAACATGAAGTGTTTTCTAATAATGATAAACATCATCAAAATACTGTTACTTAAGGTGTAGCTGTTGTGTTGTTTGCTAGCTGTAGTGGCAGCCCTGAAAGCTCTGCAAGAAAAAATCTACCATCTAGAGCTGGAGAAGTCACAGGCTGAAGATAAACTGTTCAGGCTCTCCAGAGCAGCTGCTCAGTACAAGAAGGTCTTAGAGCACAAATCCTATGAGAAGGATGCAGCACATCAGGAGCTGATGCAACAGAGGAAAGGTATTTCTTTTGGGTGATAAGGTGTAGCCACAGCAACACTAAGACTGTATAATCCAGGGAGTGTTTTGTTTTGAAAAACTGCTAATTAGTGCAGCCCCCTTGTGTTTTTTTGCTTCGGAACTGAGGAGGGACAGGAGCTTGATAATTGTGGATCAAGTTGAGATTTTTTTTACATATATCAACTGAGTATTGCATAAGCCATAAAGCAATTTTAAAGACTAAGCATGTTTCTGGTGGTATGTTTAACTCCTACAGGAAGCCAGCAGCTGCTTACATAACACTGCTAACTTGAGAAAAGATAGGAGAAGAAAAGGTTCTCCTTTCTCAGATTCTGGTTAGGTATCTGCTGATACAAATCAAAGTAACTGCAGTGTTTATGTCTTTGGAATTCAAATTAGGGACTAGCTTTGAGAAAACATTTTGATTCTCATGTCTTATATATAAAATACATTTTAACCAGATGACTTGTTCAGACTAACAAAACTATTCTTGCCTGTTTTGAAGACAGAGCATTCCTCAATGAAATGACAGGCTGGCTATAAAATGTGTAGCTCCATTTGCTGTACTGATTGTCTTGTTTCTCTCCGTAGATGCAAGTGTGCAGTTAAATGCAGCACAATCCCGCTGCTCCCTGCTGGAGAAACAGCTGGATTACATGAGAAAAATGGTTTCCAGTGCAGAACTGGAAAAGAAAATGATTTTAGAACAACAGGTGAAGCCCTTTAACATAATAATAAAGTAGTGACATGGTTCAAAAGTATAGAAATGTGCAGGATCCAAAGTTTTTTGTGGTCATTGTTTTTCCTCAGCTCTGCTCAGGCTGCTAGCAAACAGAAGCAATTTAGTGTATGGCTGATGACAACCATTCAATGAATTGTATGAAAAGCTCCCTGGGTGGAACTCCTAATGAGCAAAACCATGCTAATACTTGTACACTTGGTAGACAAAAAAGCTGCTGGAAGCTTAAGTTGTCTTTGTCTGCCTGGTATTTTTCATCACTTTGCAATTTAAAAAATATGGAATTTAAACTAATTAAACACCTTTACTCTGGTGTGGGGTGGTTTGGTGGTTTTTTTGCTGTCTGAAACAATTTCAGTCAGTTGCCAACTCCATTCTTGCTTATTTTTTCCAGGCTCAGCTTCAGAAAGAGGAAGATCAGAACCGGTTGGAACTGCGTGCAAAACTTGAAAAGCTTGAAATGCTAGAAAAAGAGTGTGTTAAACTTACTGCTACTCAGAGAATTGCTGAAGTAAGCATGCATGGAACGACAGTCTGAAAGTCATTTAGTATCATTTTGTGGCATACTGTTAATAGGACTAAGTTTTGTAAAAGCTACCTCTCTTAAAGCATACCTGACTGTCACTTTTGGCTTCATGTGTATGAGCCTTTTTTCAGTCTGAGCTTTAAAAATTCCTACAGTCCAGTTTTATCCCTACATTACAGTTGTGAGCTCCTCCAGACTTCTGATTCAGCATGACAAATTGAAGTGGGACTAATCATTCTTGCCTTCAAATTCAGGACAAGATCAAACATTTAGAAGAAAAGCTGTGTAAAGAAGAGCATCAGCATAAGCTATTACAAGATAAAACTGCTCAGGTAGACTGAAAAGATTTTATTTTATCTTATTTTTTAGTACTGAAGAAAGCTATTCTCTCTGTTAAAAATGCCCTTCTTGTTTTATTACATTTTAACTCCTCATATTTATTACCCAAGCAGAACTCCTGAAATACTACCTAGATCAGTTATAAGCTACATATTAGAAAGCTTGCCAGATGTATTGCATATCTCAGTGAAGGAAGATTCTACTTGGGTTTGTAATAGCAATACTGTTCATCAGCCTCAACACTGCTCTAAGTGACTCAGGTAGAAAATTAATTTCTAGAAAATCTGTAACTGAATCAGGTTAACTTAATTTTCAGTAACTTGAAAGTGGTCACTTATGAAACCTTATATCCCAAGTGAGGTTGGTTATTCTCTTTGTTATTATGTTAAGATCTGTAGAAATCTGATACATAGGGCTGTACTTGGAAAAACCTTAATCAGTGGTACTTCGTTCATGAAATGAGATCTTGTATAATTCATTATTTTCTGAAGCCATAATCAGTTTGCTGGGCCAGCATCTATTGGAGAGAGGAGTATTTGTCAAAGAGAGCAAATGATGAAACCTTGTGTTACAGGGGCAAGGTAGCCATATTCCAAACCTCACTTTGTGCATAAGTAGCAGCCAGCCACTGCAAGAGAGACCAGTTGTGGGGGAATTCCTTTGAGGTGGGGTGGGGGCTGCAGTGCTGAAGGGTAATACTGGAAGAACGTGAGCAAAGCCTTAATTTAATTCATCACTGCTGTAAGCTCTTATACCTCATCCAAGGATGATGGGTTTTCATCAATCCAGGAAGCTTTAAATAACATGTAGATTTGTAGCCCAGATGTCTGACCACCTCCAGAATTCAGCAGAATGACACAGTTGGAAGCTTGCAGGTTTTTTGGTTTCTTGCTTAAACTGCTTGCTGCTGCAGAGCAAAAGGCCTAGTACAGAGATTATATCATCTGTGAAATATGGTAAGAATGACTCTCCCAGAGAAGATAGTCTAAACATTTCCTCAAGAAAGGATTTAGATGCAGTAAACTGAGTCCTAAAGTAGTGTTAGTACCATCTTAATACACTGCAGGATGGATTTAGGTCTGTTGGATCTGGACTGGGAAGCACAGGGTGTGGTGTGGTTCACTTCCTCTTGATGACAGAAAAGCCAGAATATTCTCACTTTAGTGGAGGACCTCCAGCGTTGTTTAGCTGGAACAATGCAGCTAAACACATGCCAAAACAAAGTCCTTGTCCTATGTTTAATTAGGAATGATTATCATCCTGTTTGTCATGGGCCTTGATAGCAACTTTGAACCACCAAGCAATATGAGGATTGTCCAGCAGGTTTGACCTCAATGTAACACACACAGGCTTAGTTCTTTCTTTCTGTCCCCAGATTGTAAGAGCCAAATGTCCATATAATTTGGATTTTATGATCAGATCCTCAGCATGTGGCAGGATTGGCTTATCTCAGTTGCTGGTTGTCACAGTGGAAAAATACAGCTGCTGCTGCAGCTGAATATGAAAATGAGAAATACTAAGACAGAGCTGCAAGATCTGCCTGATACCCTGCCTTCCTAGTAATCTGTTCAGTTTTTAAGAGTAGCTTATGCCTTCCAAGCAGGACAATTAATAGTGCCCTTAATTGGTTCTTATCCATGCATGAAACAGAGAATTAATTAAACCTTTGTATTTCATACTTGTAATATTACATTAAATGGCTGTTTTCCTTTTTGCTTATTGCCACAGCTTCAAGCAGGATTTGATACAAACAGAATTTTGATATCTTCAGTAGCATCTCAACATGAACCTGAAAAGGGAAATGGGAAGAACAAAAAATCTAGGAAGGTAATGTGGAAATTTTTATTAGCATACTGTTGCTGATAGCATCTGACTTGCACAGAGACTGGAATTAGTGAAAAATGGTGATGTAAGAGCCACTTGATTCATCTGCTGCACTTTACTCCACTTCCAAAATGAAAAACAGTGCTAAATAACTCTTTTTCCTCATTTTTTTTTCCTTTGCTTTAATTAAAATGGTACTGGGGCTGGTAGGACATCACTGGAAAACCTTGCATTACCAGCTTACAATTACCTCCATTAGAGTCTTGCTGCCATCCCCCATGTCCTGTCTTAGCTGCCTTTCAGTTTACCTGGCAAAATTAGTTTCCAAAGGAGTTTTAGCTCAGCACCTTAAGATGGTGTGTTTTGGGGGGGATTACTGAAATCAAGAGAATTTATTTTGCAACACTTGTTCCAGATCAATCAAAATTTTGCAATTGTGGTTTTGAAAACTGAAGTGAACAACGTTCAATTCCTTTGATGTTAGCCTAATTGTTAAACAATCTCCTACATGTATACGGAGTAAAATTTACTTGTGTCAGCTATTGGAAAGTCTTACTTGTTACACATACAGGAGGGAAAATATTTTTTTTTAAAACCAGAAGAAAACTTAGGTGATGCAATTCACTGGATTGTACTGTGTATTTACTTGAATTTTACTTACTAAAAAAAGTTTAAGATTGTACTCTTGAGTCAGTAGATTGGAATTTCTTGTCTTATATTTTCTTATGGCTCCTATGGCAGAGAAATCCAACAGTGAAGAAAATGCACCATTCACAATTACATGTAAAGGCTGGTGAACTACCTTTTGTGGCTGGGAAGGTAGGTGAAAATCACTGTTCTCACTAAAGTGACATCTACAGTTTGAGTAAGGCTGTGTAGTTGTTAATTACCTCTGTAAGCCACTGATAACTCTTCTTTAAGTCTGTCAGCTCCAGCCATTCTGTCAGTGCAAACGTACAAAGTGTGTTGCACATTATGAAGCATCGCAATCCATGTATTTCATCACGAAGACAAGGAGGAGATACAGCTGGGATTTCAGGACACAGTGCACTTTCAAAATCTCTGTCCTCTTGTTCCACATCACCCAGGAGCTTTTCAAACCTTCTGTTGGCCTTACAAGATGAGCTGGGCCAAATGAGCTTGTGAGTACCCATCACTGGTGTGTGAATAAACGTGATTTCAGCGGTAGCCCTGAGAAGTGATGGGGTGCTATAATCGAGCCTAGCCTGTTCTAGCTATGGGACTACTTGTTAACAGAATAATCTGAGTAGGCTTGACTAGTAGGATTTTTCTCATTCAAAAAATTCTTTCTGTCCTGGTGTTTCACTGGTCTTGTTTTTCTGCTTCCACTTCCTGTATTTAAACAACCTGCTGCTGAAGTAGCAGCTGCAGCAAATTGAAAAACCTTTCAGACCTGTGATTTTTAGACATTTTAAACATGCAAACAGAGTAAACCAAAATTTTTCTCCTGGAGAAGGCTGCAAAGGTGGTGCCAATATTGAGTAGGCCTGCAGACTGCAGTAAGTCTGGGTGGTGGGATGGGTTAGTACAGCTCTGGCATGAACAGTCCTGTCACAACATCTCTCCTGTTCCTTTGTACTCACTCTGTGTTCTTTCCTTAGTGGTGTACCTGCCAGGCTCTTGTGCTGAGTCAGTCCAGTGCTCATACCCTTTGCTTGTTGATAGCAGGAGAACTTGCTGGTCCTGTGAGGGGGTTGGGAAAGAGGGACAGTCTCCTGCCAGAAAATGGGCAGGGTGGGGATGAAGCTAACACTTCAGATGGGAGTGTATGTATCTTTCTAGCCATGCAGGTCAATGTGGATTACAACCTGTTGTGTTCTTGGGCATCTTCCCATTAATGCAGGCTTGTGGGACTGTGAGCCAAAGCTCTGTAGCTGGCCATAGCAGACATGTTAACACGATGAGCTGGGATTTGAACAGAGGAGGATGTGCTGATTAAACCAGTTAGGATGTTGACGCTGATTTGAAATCCTTGATGTGGTAAAATTTAAGCTGGCAAGCAATCTCATGTTCAAAAAGCAATGCCTGGCTTACTCATGGCAGTTCAAGGACAGGTATTTTTTTTTTTTTAACAGCAACAACCAGTTGCTTCACTTAAACTGTCAAGGAGAAGCAGTTACTTAGAAGTCAGAAAAGAAGCTCCTAAATTTGTAAAGGGATTACTTATCTAAGAGGGGGTCTCTAGCTTCAACTTGTTCGGGTATCTGGGTATCAAAATCAACACAATTTCTTTTACTTAATCTGGTTAGTTTAATTAAGCAGCCCACTTTGCTGTAAATCTTTTTGAGTAGAATATTTTAATTTGAATAATTTGTCAGAAAAATTGTAACTTGAATGCACTAGTTCAAAAAATACTTTTGCCTATTACACTAAGCCTTCAAAGTCTGCACTAAATGGGCAGGAAGTGAAAATGTTGTTCTGCATAGCTGCTTTTCACTTTCAAAAATCTCATTTTGCACACTATTACACATGTAGGTGTTGTGCCTGTGGGAAGAGGGAGAAGTAAGATGGACATCAGCTAAAATTTGGAAATTGAGAAAATCAGACTCATGGGAAAACGTTTTCCCTTTCTCATGTTAATATAGTCCACATTACTGTGTATTGTGTGAGAGTGGAAATAATGCTGAATTTCTGTACTCTGCACAAAAATGGCTAGGAATTTCTGCAGGAAGAAATCCTGGAGACAATATTGTGAATACTTATATTGCCATTCCTGTCTTTAATAGTGAGCATCAAGAACTTCTGCAGCAGATACAGGAGACTCAAGACTCCCAAGCTCATGAAGACCTGGAACAGGAGCTGGATTGCCTTGTAAAACAAATGGAGATGAAAGGAAAACAAATATCCAAGCTGAAAAAGCATCAGGCTGCTGTAAGAATGAAATGTAAACTCTCTAGCTACTAACATTTTTGGTGAAAGACTGCCACAATTCTGCCTCCTGTTGTCATCAGCTGGAATGTCACTGGAATGTTTTAAACCAAGATGTTCCAGTATGGGTGATTAAAATTAGACTGCTGGCTCATATTTTTGTACCTCCAATTTCTTCATTTGATCAAGAAAAAGTGCTTACAACTGGCAGTTAGGAATGTATGCTGGTGGGAAAGCTTTCTGCCCTGTGGCAGTTCTGCAATACAGAGCTGGGCTGCACTGTCTGTCACTTCTGCTCACTGTGTTAAGACAAACTGTTGAAATTTCATTCCTTTATATCCTGTCCCTCAGGGGAATGAGAAAATAGAAGCTGTAATTCCTGTACAGACTGGATTAAGTGCCTTTTATATTACTGAAACATTGAAGCTTTTTTATTACCTAATCTGTTGACCAGAGCTTCTCCAAAATCATAGCTGGGCAAGCCTTTCAGTTTTGTTTAACCCTTAAACTGTCCTCATTCTGTCAGTATTTAGGTTAGAGCCATAGATAACAACTTTTCATATATGCCCATATAAAATCCCTCTTCTGTAGTAGAACAGACTCTTTTGTAGCAATTTGGTTTGGGCATATGATTAAACATTCAATCCATAATTCTGTCTGATTGTTTTCTGGTTTTTCATCTTATGTTTCAAGATAAATACTCACTTGAGAACCTTGCTTATACAGGAAACAAAACAAAACTCAATGTGAGACCTTATGAAAAGAGGAGGTTATAGTTAATTTAAATCTGACCAGTTTTATTCATATTCATTTTTATGGATTTTACTCACTTAAACTTTTTATTGTCCCTATAATTGCAAGCATAGAGGTGCTTTATGTCATAGCAGATATGTCAGACTTGCATGTTAGCAATATGGACAAAGGGCATTGTTTGCTGAGTCCTCACTGCTTCTCTTGGCAATGTCAGCTGTTTTTTTGATAACAACATTTATGATATTTTGATAATAACAACTACAGTGTTGCCTCAAAATCTTGCTGACTTCATTCTTAGGAACCTAAGACAGTGGACAATAACTGCACCTTTGTTTCTTTCTTTTGCATATCTTTATGGCCACAGTTTGCCTTTGTTTTGGGATGATGAAGTGTAGCATATACAATATGGTGCAACCTTGTTGTCATCTTTGCCTCTTACCAGTGTGCAGATCTTCTGGCAAGTCCCCTGTGCTCTGGTACAGCCTGGTCAGAACACAACCCTTAGGGTCATGCTGTAATAGTGCTGTCTGTATGATTACTGTCCATCATGCCCTGGTCATCAATACAGGCCATTCCTCTAACTCCTTGGCCCATAAGTTGTTGGGTTGGCTTTTTTTTCTGCTGCTTTTGCACACAGACATTTCCATTTGTATTTTGTACAGACCAATCTTAATATTTCTAATGCATATTTCTTTTTCTAGAACCTGCCATACTAAAAGTGCCATGCTAATCTTTGTGTTTCACAGTTAATAATATGATATAAAATGCAATTAAAGTTAATTATTTTTGGAAATGGACTTAAAGCCTAAATTGGCATTTGGAATGCTACCAGCTTAATTTTATCTTTGGGAAGTGACCTTTTCATGCCAAGTACAAGTCAAGACTCATTATTTGACATTTAAAAAAAAATCTTTAGCAATTAACCCTATTTATTCTGTTTTCTACTTTTGTTAAGGAGGCTTCAAAGTAAGCTGCTTAGATCCAGTAACTGATAATTAACAGCACACATTTTAGAGGTTTATTAGTTGTTTGTTTTTTTTATTAGGGTAGTAAAATCTGAAATGGAAAGAGACTGTTGTAAATATAGATTATTAAGAGATGATATTCCAGCTCTCTCAAGCAAGCATTTTTGTGTTAGGGAGCAGTGGGATTCAACAGCCAGTTGTGTGTGGGTAAGGTCAGTTTTCTGTGGTGGTTTCTGTGTGGGCAGGGTCAGTTTTCTGTTACAGTGAGATGACTGTGCAAGGTTACTAAGTTTAAACTTTTCTTCTTTTTTAATGTCTCTTAGTCATCTGTAGTTTGGAATACAGTAGAAGTCCAGTCAGCTCTACAGCTGTGGCTCTTTGGAGTATGTCACATGCTAAGTAGTCTTCTTTTTTTTTTTTTTTTTTTTTTTTTCCTAGGTGCAGAAGTTAAAAACTCAGAAATTGAAGCAAGGGGCAATTCATGTCAAACTAAAGTGTGGTGAACAAAAGGAAGCAAAGCAGATTGCAGTCACTGTAAAGGAAAGTATGTCTAAACCTTGTCCTGGGCAGAAAAGCAGAAGTTCTCTTCAGCTGCTAAAAGCTGTGAGGAAACTTCAGCTATCTCTGAAAAAAGATGATGTCATCTAAGAAGAATAGTTCTGAAGTTTTCTCTGTTAGAAGTTTTTGAAGTTGTCTGACATCTAGTAAGTTTTTAGGTACAAAATGCCTTTTAAAAATAAACTGGATATAGTAGACGTACATTCTAAAATGCCTACTCTCCAGTAGGTCAGGTTGTTCACCTTAGAATTAACTTTCATGTACTGTAGCTATAATTCATCTACACTTCCTTGTAATAAAGTGATTTAATGGACTAATGAAATGTTATTATTTGTTAACTTGTCAAATAAAATTTTATACTTTTTTTACACTTAAAATAGTATGTGATCTTTGGTGTCCAATTTCCCCGCCTGCCTAAGAGATATTTAGAGCTTGCTTTTCCAGAATGAGTTGTGCTAGTGCTTCTGTAAAAATAAAAACAAAGGCCTTCCTTTCTCTAATAACTGAAGATTAATATCACTGTGAATGAAGTAGAAGAGGTATTGTCTCTTTATTTATATATGTTTTCATTATTATTATTACTTTATAAGATCTGTTGACAGTATTAGGGACAGCTGGGGTCTGGAAGCACAGCCCATGACTTGGTTTAGTCACAAGAATTCGGGAGTGTTCTTGATATGTGCATGGGAGGGGCCACTGCCAAACGCTCGAGTGCTTGTCTTGTCTTTAACAACACCTGCTTCTAGCACAGTATGCAGTGACTGAGGAGGAGACTGTCATAGAGACCTTCAGCCATGTACCTGTTACAAATCTGCTTATTTATGGATTATTTCTAGCTTAGAAAAGCACATTGTATGCTTAAAGCTGCTTAGACAAAATTCGAAGCATGATATTTTTGCATGGTGCAGATAGGTTTATGCATTTTGATACTGGTATTACTGATACAAGTAGGGATAGGGTATGTAAATCTCTCTGGCTCCCTCTGTGCCTTGACGTGGTATTTTACTGGATTGGCTGATTCTGGCTAGAGAATCCTGGGGAGAGGGGGTTAATTTGGAGCTGGAGAAGCAGCTCCACTTGGGCTGGAGCTGTGGTGGAGGGCTGCAACTTTGGGTCTGTCAACCAGGGACGGGATGGGGCAGATGCCATTTAAACAATGGCAGCATTGAATAGTCAAGTCTTCAAAATGTAGGTGTTGACAGGGGCTGTCCAGTCCCAGAAAAAAGAAATTGCATTTGCATTTCTATGGGGTGAGTGGCTGGAGGGAAAGGGAGACAGTTGAACCTGGTCCTGCTAGCAGCTGGGCATTTCTCATCTCTGCCTGCTTCACAGCAGGGCCAGGAGCTGAAAAAGCCATCTTGCTCAGAGCCAGGAGCTGGGATTTGAGAGGGGAAAATAGGAATGGATAATATGTGAGCTTTCTTTGGTTGGCTGGTTACCTCACTTGTATTTCAACTTGAAAGATTTAAATACATTTTAATAATTCTTTTCTGCATTTTCTTTCTGAAGCTTTTATTTCTGTAGTGTGTGTGTTTTCACACACCAAAGCAAAGTAGATGCATTTTAGCATCAGCTGAGAGATGCAAACCAGATACAAAGAAATCATATTCCAAACCAGCTTTCTGGCTCAAAGAAAGGCATAAACTTTGTTTTCAGATTGTATCTTGGGAGGGAGGGGTAGAGTAGGAGGTCAGGTTATGTATTTATGTATTAGCATATTCACTATCCGAAGCAGTTGTCAGTCATGTAAAATAAGTCTTCAAAGAAATGTCCATCAGAGAATAATTGTCTAGGAGCTGCATTGAAAGGTAATCTTGTGCTCAGCTGTGGCGAAGTTCAGCTCCATGAGAATTAGGCAGATCACAGTGAACTTTGCTGGGAATGAAATGTCCCAGCATTCACTTCTTCATGCTTCATGTCTTTATGCTCCAAAAATGTTCTGGCCTGGAATTCCATAAACGTACCTTCGGAGAAATCACAGTGGTCAGAGCAGGCTTCTTCACAAGAACAATATGTTTTTGGCTTAGTAAGTGCTTACTCTATTCTTTTGCAAGTCCTTGTTTTGATTTATATCCTGCATGTTTTTGTTTGTCTTCTCAGATGAAATTGTATATATCTCTTTTTGATTAATGCTTTGGATCTAGCTCTGCAGGGCAGCAGACAAAAACACATAGTGGTCCCAAAAAATTGATTTACCAGTTTATTTACTTGAGATCTGGGTTCTTTTGCACTGAGTTATGCAAAATTGCAACAACAGGTTTTATTGGTATTTGAATCAAGGGTTGTATTTTATGGTTGGATATCAAGGAAAGCAGACAAAAGATGTAGGTCAAAACAGTATGATTAAAAATACAGACCAAGAAATGGCATCCAACAATAGTTCAGTTTCCTGCTGCTAATGTATGCTAGCACAATTTAACAGCTAGTTACTTGAGCCTGCTGGAAAGACTTTGTCCCAGTACAACAGACGTTCAGTTTGAGCATGTGTGTTACGATCTTCTAACTAGCAAAGCTGGAGGTTGGACATAGCCATAAATCCGCTGTATTCTGGGAATAGAAGCTGGCAAAAACAGTCAGAGCTAAATAATCAGGGCAGGATCTTGCTGGGATTTGGATACTGGCTAACATAACTAAGTGCAGATGTTTATGTGGACAGAAATACATTCCCAGAATAAGAATATTGTACAAACACATGACGATTTTATAGCAGGAAAAAAAGCCAAGGAAGTGAGGATAATAAAACAAACACTTATTTTTGATGAAGCACGTTCTGTTTCGCTCTGCTTTCCTGAAGTGGCCAAGGCTGCCTCTACTGTGTCCCCTGCTGGAGCTTGTTGAAGCTTCTGAAAATTGCTTGGGTTGTGGCTCTGGTGCTTACCTGAAAGTCTCCATGGGCACTCATGTGGGTGCCACAGTCTGTCTTAGATAAGCGGAGAGAAGCAAGCGTTTTTGAAAGTGTTTCTCGGAGGGAACAGCTGAAACAGGTCAGATGAATCTTATCCCAAATGCCTGGTCATTCGTTTTGCTGCCATATCTGGGTTATTTTTATCTGAACTCCACTGGCTACATAGTGGCATAATTTCTTTTCTCTTGGTTCCTTCTTATTTATACAGCTGAAGAACTGCCTACTCTTTATTTTCCTTAACAATTTTTAATTTAGCTGTTGTTTCTTGCTTTAGTTTGGGCTTTCCAGCCCTGACTTTTGGGTTAGCTGCACCAGTGCTTTTTTGTTTGTTTTTTTTTTTGCTTGCAGATGTGTCAACTGTTCAATTTTGAGACCTGAATACCCTCATGGGAGCCAAGAATACCAGCTTTTTCATTGTGTGTTTACCACAGAATTATGGTTGAAATGGAATGGAATGTCAAAACATAAACTAAATGCATTTTATGTTGTATATTGTAAGCAAAACTTCAGATCTCTCTGGCAGGTCAAGTGTGTCTTTAGAGCAAAGAGGAAGCAGCTTCAAACATAATTCTGCAATGTATAAACAGAGTGGTTACATAGGAGACTTTCCTTGACAACGATGAGATGAAAGCTAAGCTGATATATCCAGGTTTGGCAGTACACTTCAAGGTAGCTGTAGACTGCTTGGAGAATATCTGGAGGAAGAACAAAGGTGAAGAACACTTGACTAAGACACTTGAGACAAAAAAGAAAGGAACTGGACTTATGTTTCCACTCTGTTTTCTCTAGGTTATAAATCTTGAGAAACATGGGACTTTGCTGTAAAGGTGAAGGGAATGAAGTTTGCGCTTATGAATAGGACATAAAATAAAACAGTGGACTAAAATTCAAGCTTTCCAAAGAATAGTGTAAGCTAAACACTGACATCTAGGCTAGGAGGTTGTTGACCACCTGTAATGGTCATCCATTTTTAAGAACAGGATAAAAAAATACCTTTAGGGAACAGATTTACTTTTTCCTGTTGAAGAGCAGTGAAAGTAGTAGACAGATCATAAAAGCTGTCCTGGTCCTAACACTTTAGGGCTCTGAAGTGTTACAGTAGTTTGCCATGTTTTGCTTTTGGATGAGATCTAGGGGGCCTTTTTTAATGGTCCAGTTTTTTACCTGTGGTTTTCATTTTCATGCATTCATTTTACTCAAATAGATAAAAATTATGTGGAGTATGCTCCTTGTAAGTATATTTATCATAGAACCTTAGAATGCCTCAGGATGTGAGCCATAAGAAGCAAGGATTTTAATTCTCTGCTCCTTGCAGGACTACCTAAAGCTACACCAAAGAGCATCATCCAGATGCTCCTTGAACTCAGGCAGGTTTGGTGCCATGACCATTTCCCTGTGAGCTCGGTCCAGTGACAGACCACCCTCTGGCTGAAGATTCTTTTCCTGGTGACCAGTGTTGATACATGAGAACTAAAAACCTGTTCTTCTCCAGAAGGTTTCTCAGCTCCCTTTTCTGTGATACAGGCATACTAGGAAGGTGACAATTGTGAAGGATGCTTGTCAAGGAATTTTACTGCATAGCTGTGCAATGTAATATGTGTTTATAGGATTGACAAGTGTCAAAAGATGGACTTTTTAAAGATGTTGACACAAAAAAATAAGAGGTGGAAGACAAGAATTTGCCAGAAAAATCTTCTAATTAAATAGACTCTGCTGTTTTAATATAATCTTTTCATATCATTAAACTTGCTTACTTATAAATTCACCATCTGAACTGTGTTGAGTCTGATGAATGTTTGGATTATACCAGTTTGTTTGTACCATCCTGTTGAACATTTTTTCCCCTTACTGTTCTGCTGGAATTCCAAAGGTTGCATCATATTTTCAGAAAAGAAAGGGAGGTAATACTGAAGAAAAGCTTACAGGCAGGTAGATAAAACGCACACTGGTTTAAAAAAACCTCTTAGATCTTTGCCAAGAAGGAACTGAAAATTAAAACCAGAGAAAGTAATGTGTTTTTGAAACTTGGGCCTGTAAAGACAGAATAAGAGGGGTCACAACATCGTTTTCACTGTAGTAACACAGCATAACCCTTCTGTCATCTGAGTAGTACTGTGGACTTGGTTCTGCAGCAGCATTTCTTTATGTGACAACTCCCAGTTAAATTCAATGCCTAATAATTTTTTTTGTATTTACCACATTAGATTTTTTTTTTTTTTTTTGATGTGTGTTCCTTTTGCATGTGGCAGAAGCAAATGTCCTTGTTATTCAGGCTGCTGTCATGCAGAGGGAGTTAGAGAGCTGGGAATAGCCCGGAGAAGGGCGCACACTGTAGTACTGCTGCTGCTCCAGGTAAGGCTCCCTTTGACTGCCAGGACCCAGCAGCTTTCACTGGCCCAGCAGCTTGCACTGTGCACATTTTGAAATAAAACCAATATGAAACTCCTTCCTGAAAACAGGCATGAAAATGCCAATTTTTGCAGTTCTCTTGCACGAGATGAAGATTTTATCTTCTTCTATTTCCTGAAAAGATGGGAATCTATGACAGACCAGATAGGCTGAGCCAAGGTTGTCTTAATTCCCTGATTTTCTTATACTGTTGTAGTACATCTATGTTGCAGGTTAGTTTTATTTTCAATTTTTAAGTGGGCTTCAAATTTCTAGGTTCAGTGGTCTGAATTCTGCCATTTTACTTGTATGAACTGTTTGGTCTTTTTATACCCATAATACTTCTCCTGGGTCAACTTAAGAAAAGTACACTTCATGAATAAGTCTAATTGCAAAGTGGCCTTTGATGGCTGATTAGCACTTGTTTTGGTGTTACTCTCCAATGCTAATGATGATGTATATGCTCTTTAAGTTTCCTATTATGTCAAGCTGCTATTGTTTATGAATGTGTGATTTACTGGTTATTTCTGATTTTATTCAAGTTGCTTTTTTTTGCAGACAGACTTACTCAGCTAATCCAGGGTAAATATTTGCATATCCTAAGATGGAAGAGATTTATGCGTACAGCAGTGTTATTGGACAGTTTTGTCCCCTTTATCAGGAGTGAACCAAACCTAGGATCTATCATGCATACATCTAACACAGCAGCTGTTCATGAAAAACAGTGTGTCAGCAATGGCTTTTTTCCCACCCAAATAAAAATCTATTAACATTGAGGGTAATTTGTCTCTAGACTTTCACTCTCAGCTGTCTACTTACAATCAGAGCTAGCTGCTCTGCAAGATTCACTGTTGGGACTGAAATTCCCTTTTCCTCATTGGGTTGGAAATAACATTTGTAGAGCACTTGGGAAGAAAACCTTTGAGATTACTCTCAGGCTAGTATTCTTCATGCAGTGGGAATGCAATGGCTCTCTAGCTAACACAGGAAGAAGATTCAGAAATGCAGAAGTAGCAGTCTCTCTTTTATATACGCAAGCAGAAGCAATTCAGTCACATTAAGGAGGAGCACAGCAATGCAGTTCGGAGGGCTGCAAGGTTTTCAGTGGCAAGGAAAAGTTCCTGACAGGAAAGAAAAATCCAGCTAATGTAGTGATGCAGGAAGATCACTGATTTACACCCAGTACTTATAGTGTGTCACCTACACTCTCTGAAAGTAGTTTTTTCCAGGCAAGATGAGCATCCTTTGAACAGTGAAGTGTAATTATGAAGCATTTAAAAAAGTAAACAGAGGAAGATCAAATTCGATGTAGGAAATCTACAGGTTTATAAGTAACCACCTAGGCTGTGTACATGTGACTTTCAATTCATCTACCAGATTGATTTTACTAGAAAGGAAATGCTGCAATGATAAAAATTATTTAGGGAATTAATGAGCTCCCTGTGTAGGTAGTGTTGAACTGCTTGGATTTGAGGAGGTTTGGGATGACAAGGAGAAAGCTTGGAGAGACTTTTTTCTTTATTATCACTGTGATGATGTTTTGATAGAGTAGGACACTACTGGGGACTGAGACACCTCAGTGAAGCCTGCACACTTGGGGAGTATTTGTTTAAGCTATTTGAAAATAGTTTTAATACTTCCTTATTCTATCCAATTTTTTCAATATTTTTATTTTATCAGTGCTATGTGTCATTGACAGTGAATAAACTTTTGGAATTATATATAATTGATAGCTACAGTTTTTTCTCTTTTGTGTTTCATTTTGTTACTAAATTTGCTACTGAACAATTTATATGCTTTCTATATGACTAAGAAAAATAATTGATAAGTTCTTAACTCAAATTCTCCAGCCTATTTCTCATAGAATGAATGTAGCTGATGAGAAATATCCTGATGTGGTTCAAGACAATTGGGAAAAATTAAGAAGTGCTTTAGACAGGAATTCAGATATTTTTAATACTGATGTGCTTCCCTGTTCAAGAGTTTTAAAAAGAAATTGTGAAGAATTATCAGCTTTCCCTTAAAACCACAGTCTCACAGATAATGCATTTGTTTATATGTATTTTCTGAGAAAGGCCAACAGTGCAAACATTGCCATCCTTCATTTTTATGCTTGAGAAATTCAGAGCGTGGCTTTTAAAGTCAGCAGGAATCCTGGAAATCTGGTGTTCAAATTCCAGAGTCTGGAGCCCTGAATCTGCAGTGGTTCCTCCTCTGGACTTATGGTATCTTGGACTGCAGAAACAGGCAGTTCAGAAGGATATTTGTGGGATCAACTTGATGGAGAAGCCAAGATATTGTCTCAATTATGCCAAAGCCTGAAACTCACCCTTCCAATTTTCTGCAACAATATTATTTAAAATAATTCTGTGGGTGGCCTCTTTCTGGATAAACTAAGAGAAGGCGGCTCTTGTTTAAATACTTATGCTGAAGTTTCTCTAGGAGTGTCTGGATTTTCACTCTAACCTGTCTGTTTATGATCAGAATTAGCTGTTCAGCAAGATTTACTATTGGGATTGGGTATCTAGGAGTATCTGCTTGTGGTTATTCTCAAATTCTCTTTCCTTTTAAAGAAAAGGAGGGAGTTGTTTACGAAGAATTACTCGTGTAAGTGGTACTTAGCAAGCAAAGCAGCATTCCTGTTGCAGAGTGTTTAAAACCTAAGATTTAACCCATGCTGTTACAGAGTGGAAACAGTGTGGGACTGTAGCAGTTCACAGAATTGTCTTTGGAAGAGTACAACCTCTCTCTCCTGGGAACTAGGCAGGTCTCTGCCTTGTCCTTGCAGGTGAGGAGTGGGCTGCCCAGGGTGGAGGAATGAAAAGATGCTGTGACTTTTCCTCCCTATCTCCTTTTTCCACCAAAAATCCCTAGTGGACGTACCTGTGGATTAGCACAGGGGAGGAAGGCACAGCCCTTGGCTGGAGTGGCACTGCCCAACCAGTGACAATCGACTGGGAACTGTGCTAAGAAAAGTAGATTTACCTGGGACAGATAAGGGGTCTGTAGCATTTAGTGGTCTAACCAAGCTGTGGCTGGTCTAACTAGTGGTGCTGGTGCAGTCATTTTTCACTTCTTAGCCCAAAGGGGTCCCATGACAGGGAGACAAAGCAGCACTGCCCCAGAAGTACAGTGTTACCAGGGCAGAAAGAGCAGAGTTAAACTCTCTGTTCCAAATGCAGCCCCTTGAACCTGCCACATTTCTTTTATATGACCAGGATAGATGATCCATGATCTTGGATAAAATGGGCTAATAACATACAGAGAAGGGAGCAAGACCTACAACATTACAAAGTTCACCTGAGCCACTCTGTGGAATAGACCCTTATTAGTTTTAAAAGCAACTCAGATGTGCTCTGGATCATTTTGATCTTCAGTATCTGGTTATCTAATATTTGAGGAGCAGTTTCATCTTACCATCATAAGTGTCATTCATCTTCAGTCTAGATCTGAGTGTCATAGATGAAACAACAGAATGATTAGACAAGACATTAAAAACAAAGTTGAAACAAAGCATGGAACAGAAACACAGGTGGCCCTTTATGATGAAACTATGAGATAAATATTGTATTACTTGTAGTTCCAGTAAACCCCAAAGAGTTTTGCTGAACTTTAGCAAATTCTATCTTACCTGTTAGGATCATTGCATATATAAGCAATACTCACCAATACTGGATAAGGAAGAATCTGCTGATGCTTATGTAGACTCTCAAAGATCTCTGGAAAATAAGTAGTAGAAAAAGTGCTGCTGTTTGTTATGGTTTGGCCTTTTTTGACAAAAAGCAGACAACCAACCAACCAACCAATCCCCCTGTGTTAAATATACCCATCAAAGAGCTGAGAAAAGGGAAGAAAATATGACAAAACTTACAGGAACACAGAAGCTTCGGCTCTTCAAGGATGAAGTCATATTGGTATCCTTCAAAGCATTGAGCAAGCCTGAGACGATGTAAAGAAGGAGAAAACAGTTTTCTTCTAAAAATGGGTGTTATGATGCCAACAGACTCTTCAATGCTGATATCAGGCCAGACTCAGCCATCCCCAGGACACCCTTGTTTCAGAAGCTGGTGATAGCAGCATCGTGTCAGAATCAGATACCAGAGGAGTGATAACCCTGAAATAGTAACATACATTAAGTTGTCATGGTATGTGAAGATTTGGGAGGTGTGTGTGTGTGAGAAGAATGTTGTACATGCCTGAGCAGGACTCTGTTCAGGCAGAAGGATTTGTTAACTGATGTCCTTTCCTAGAGGATAGGCAGTCCTCCAAGGACTGTGGAGGTGCCTTGACCTCCAGCAGCTGTTTGTCTTTTGGGGTCTGGAAGAAGGCCCTTTCTTAAAAGAGATATGAAATTAATAAAAATCCACACAACATGGGTTTTCCCTGCCATCATATTCCATTCTCTGACATACTTCTGCTTCTGGATAAAAAAACTCAGGGAATTCAGTCATGGTGTGGATGAAAATTAAAGGGCACTGACTGTGTTGCTTTCAGACATCTTGCACTCATATTGCTTAAAGTGTTGATGTTTTCCAGCTGGTCTGATTATGGGTTTTTTGCAGAGTCCTACCAAAAGGACAATGGCTTCACTCTGCCCTGGCACAAAACTGAAACCGAGGAGTTGAAACCTCAGTTCCAGCTTCTGCGTTCTCACTCTGATATTGACTATAACCTCAAGAATATCACTAACTCACTGATGAGATTTGACCTCTTTTCCCTGGTAACTAAAATGTGCTTCCCAGTGGTAAAAGGAAAAAAAATAAAAATAAAAAACGTTAAAGAAAAAAAGGTTGTTAAAAGCATGGAAGAAAGTTCCATTTATTACAAGTCAGTGTTTTGCATCACAGAAAATAAGACTGTTATTTTTGCTCTTGACAGGAAGCAGCAGAAAGGCTCAACTCACACCCACTAAGCTCTAATAAGTGCTCACATTCATATTTTCAGTATCTTGGTTCTGAGGATGTGCCTTTGTTCTCTCAGCTCTCACTAGCATTTTCTGTGCATTTTCTCGAGTTTTCCTGCCTTATTTTGGTGTCTCCCTGAGCTGTGGTCCTTCCACTAGAGGTCGGCTGCAGCACACCATCACCCAGGAACTTGCCAACCTCCACAGTTCTCAGGATACCAGCAAGAAAACTCTCAGTTTCATTTTTATTGTCATCCAAAGGGCAAAACCAAATTAAAATCTCCACTGTGTGCCCAGGGTTCAAAAGAGCTGTTAAACAGAAAAAACAGACTGCTTTTAAATGCATGACTTGCCTTACAAACTGCACCTTGAATGAGCACAGGTGATCAGCTGAAAAGGACAAAGGTTTGATTGCATAAACTGGTCTGTAAGACTTTCCTCAAATTAGCATTTGAGCTATCAGAGATAAGCTCAGGCAGACAGGTTTACCCAGCTAGGCAATGATGTACATTGCCTTCATTGTAGGCTGGCTTAATTTGTGGCTTCTTAGTTTCTGAACAGGACTTTCAAAGTACACATTCTGTGTTAATGTTTTTCTTACCAAAGCCATTGATAAGAAATTTCCTATTAACTTTTATTGAAAGATGGTGGTTTTCTATTTGGAGGTGCTAGAAGTAACAGCAGGGAGTTTCATTGTGTCTGCTGAAAAAGAAAAGAAACACAGGACCAGAATGTCTCCT
>NC_031770.1:68463586-68479944 GCF_001522545.3 Parus major | reverse complement strand
GTGGGGGTTATAATATGCACTATTACTTTACTCCAGGATTTCATATCTAGCTTAGGAAATTTATATCAGTACCATCTCCTTTTGTGCTCTAGGTTCTGTAAAACTTCAGAAGCATCTTCTGCAAGCAGCAATGAGAATATTTCTAGTTTATAATGCAGAGGTTTCTCAGTCAAAGAGCTGAGGCATGCTAGATACAGCCAGGACTTTGGAAAAGAGAGACTACAGGATTCCTTATTTAAAGGTAATTATGAGGAACTTTCCTTTTTCAGTTGTGTTAGTCCAAACTAGTCTTCAGGATGTACCAAGATACATTTCAGTGAGTCTGAAGTTTAAAGTCTAAAATGTTTCTTTTGACAAATGAAGGGATGATTTTTTAAGTAATTCAGGCCTTATCAAACTTCAATGTTTCTGTATAGTCAAGAATCTCTATTCATATCTGCTGAAAATACAAACTGAATGTGCTGCTTTTGCTTTACTATATAAAAACATGTAGCAATATTCATAAATTTTGTGGTTACTTTTGTATCAACCAGATTAACCCTAAAGTAGATCCCTGGTAGTAAAAGCTTTTGCTGAAACTCCAACAACAGAAAATAGAAGATAAACTGATGGACCTTCATTCTAAATTTGTAAAGGTAATATAAGTGAATGAAGTGATTTCCTTTGAAGTTATTTTGATTTATTTATTGGACACTTCCAGGCAAATTGAAATCTCTAGAGAAAGGTTGCCTCAAGTTTATGTATCATGTACTTATGCTTGAATTCCTTAAAGATCCATTACTAAGGTGCTACAGAGATTTTTTTCTCCCTCTTTCTCAGTTCAGCAGTTTCAAAAGGCAGCTCAAACACTTGCATAAATATTCAAAAGCTCTGAAGTTCACCCAAGTCGAGTCAAAATCAGCCCTGGAGTTTGTGTCAAAGGGATTGCTCAGAACAGCTTTTTTTGTAATGTGACCAAGGTTCAGACCTGTGCTCAAAAGACAAGGAGAGATGCTCTAATAATAAGGTACAAGTCAGCGGGGCACAATGTGCCCCAGGGAGTGGCTACTGTCTCTATTTTGGTTCTAGCCTCCCAGGTTCTCTTGACTATGGTGATACAAGGCTATTTTGGGACATTTGGAGGATGTGTTACCTGCCACCAACCTCCTTGGAAAAATGGCAATGTGTCTTCACGGATCAGGTGTCTTTTGTATCCACAGGAAGCCTGAGGCACCTCTAACACCTCTCATTCATTTGTCCTAATTGCATCTGATTCACTGTGTGTACCCTCCAGGGCTGACCTGCACCTGCCCAGCAAGAGCTGCTCATTCACCCCTGTTGTGGATGCTTGAAGCAGCTGCAGGGTGTGACAGGCTGGTCAAGTGTGCTGGGGTCTTGCCACATTTTCCCAGTGAAATTGGAGCAGGTCTGGTATCCTCATCTGTAAAACCGGCGTAACAGGAATGTTCTGCCTCCAAAACAAGAGGAAAACTAATGCAGTTCTGCTACTATAGACCTGGATCTATATAAATATCCAGTGGCACTGATACGGTATCAGAGCATGAGGTTACTGCCTCTTATCCCCTGGGTGAGCCTAAAGCACTATGAAAATAAGAATACCTTGTAGGTCATCTCCCACTTTTACAGAAAACAAATACCTTTTCTGAAGCTGTGGAGGAGTTTTGCCCCTGTGTGCCCTTTTCTATCAATAATCACATTCCTGACAAACAGAAAGTCCTTGGTGTGCTGTCTCTTTCTTCTTTTATTGCTCATGTGGTGTCTCCAGCTCATGTGAGGCTGTTTCAGCCTGGAAATGTTGCTGAGCTACTAAGTTTTCTGTTCCCAAAGAACCACTGCTGCAGTCCATCCAAATATCTGTGCTCAGGCTTGAAGATCCCTGCTGTCTAGAGGGGGAGTAGTGGTCTTGTGGAAGAACTACAGATGATGTTGCAGATGCGTTTGAGTTGTGGGCAAGCCTTCATTTGGGACCCTTGCTGTCTGGTAGCTGTTTAGCAGAGAAGCACTGAAGGATTAGAAATTGTTGACTCCCAACCAGTAAGAAAGAGATTAAAGTAAATACTTGGGAAATTAATGGAAATGTAATTTCCATAGAGTTTGATATTTAGTTTATGATTTTATTGAAGGCTTCTCCCTTTTTAATTTTTTTTCCTCCTGTTTTAAGCAAGGTTCCATTTGTTCAAACTAAATTACAAAGAGTCTTATGAAATTCCTATCCTTAATATCCTTGGAATTCCTATAATTCTTTGCTAGAACTTGTATCAAGAAAATTTTATGGATACTAATAATTGCTAGAACATGACTATGTTCTTGAAATTATACTTCTCACAGAAATGGCAATTAAAAAAACTCCTGCAAGGTGAGATGTGCGTTTTTTAAATTACTTTAGTACTGCTATTAATTTTATTTAACCTAGTGTTTGGCAGTACTCTGTATATTAATATTCTCACTGGTTCCTATTTAACATTTATTGTGGGTCTCACAAAACATTTGAGAGAGGACTTGTCTTAAATTGCAGAACTCAGAAACTGGAAATGTGGGCTTTACAGCTGAATTTGGCTTTACAATATTTTAACTAATGTAATGGGTTTGATTTTGGTGATACTCTTAGAAAGATTAGATGTTTATGGCCTTTAAAAAAAAAAATTACGACTGAAATTAGTTTTCTTCTATGATTCCTGTTTTCAGATCTTTTCCCCTTGCCAGATACTTCACAAAGAAGCCATTCTTTCAAATCTTGCTACAGCAGGTAGTTTCTCTGGAAAGCTTGGGTACAAGCCATCATTACTAACAGAAGTAAAACTGGCTTTGCTGCTAGCTGAGATAATGAAAAAAAAAAAAAAGCAAGCTCATTCTTCTTGTTTTTTCTATAGTGATTTACTCACCAAATATGGTATGTTTGATTTTGATCACTCCTTAAGGATGAGGGGTTATAGGAAATGAAAGAGGTAGTCCCTCTCCTCCATAAAGCTTCGAAAAAAATACTTCCGTATTCTTTCCAATCTGGTGTATTTCCTCCATATGCTCTAACAGGCAAATCCATTCTACATTTTCGCCTTGGAGAGGGGGCAGCAGAGAACTTTCTCAAATAAAGGAGAAGCAGTTAGATGCAGTGCTGCAGAGGCCAGATGCTCTAAATTGATCTTGACTCGCTGCGGGATGGGGTCTGGTGTGCTGACTCATTGCCCTTGTGAATCTTTTGTCTGTATTTGGTGTGAGAGTGATGGAGGATCTCCAGCAACACACGGCAGCAGTGTTTGAAACACATCCTGTGTGGTCAAATTCTACCAGTTCTTTTCACACTGCTGGACAGCAGAGCTACATCGCGGCTGGGAGGAGTTCCACCAGATACTTAGAAGGGTAGAAATTATGTATAATGGACAATTAACACACTTAGAAAGTATTTGTCAGCCTTGATAGAAGGCTTCTGTAACAGATTTGTTCAGACATCAGCCTTCCCCTTTTTCAAAATTCAGTCTCCTGCTACTGCTGCTAAGCAGGAGCTGCCCAGCTGCAGAGCATGGTGGAGTGCCAAAGTGTCCTCTGCTCCTTGGGCTCAGCAGCTCCAGTACAGCACAAGCAGTGTGAGACTGCACCTCTGCAAAAACAACATGGGGACGTGCCTGTAGCAGGGCTCAGGTGTGGATTTGGCCACAAGAAGTGCACCCTAGTATTTACTGAAGGGTAATGGTCTTAGGGAATGGGTTAGCACGTGTGTACGGCAGGGAGAGGAGGAAGGACCAGGGCATGCCCTGGTTGTCCCATCAGGCAGCTGAGCACCTGGGGACCTGAGAGCAAATGCCTGCTTCATGCAGGGGCAGGTGTGATAGCAAGTTCCTCCTCGAAAGGAGGAAGTGGTATCTGTGGACATTGCCTCACAGAGGCTCAGAAACTGCAAAAAATCTCCACATTTTGGAGGGGAGGGGAGGGGTGGAAAGCCCAAATGGTCTCACTGTGGGGGTAGTGAATGATAAGTAGGACCTGGTATCTGGGGAAGTGACAGTATCTGTGTGGCAAGCTCTATGACTAAACCTCCGAATGTAAAGCTATCCCTTCAATGCAGATGGGCTTTGGTTCCTTACTTCTTTATTGTCCTTTGGACTGAGAAGCCCTTCACAGCTGCTGCACTTTGCACAGAAGGGTTACATCCCAGAAGTTTTTGTATCTACAGCCCAATGTTCGATTTAGCTCCCTCTCCCCATGCCTGCACCAGTGGGCCCTGGTGGCAAGGTAAGAAAAAACTGAAAAATCTCCTCACTTTGCTGCTGGTTTTTGAAGAGGAAAGGTCTCAGCTACTGGTGCTGATGCAGCCCTAATATTAATGAGAAGGTCTTATGCCCATGCACTTGGCCAGGATCAAGCATGGCAGTAATACAGGAGCAGGGGAAAGGGAACAGAGAAAACATTTAGTCTCATGTATTCCCTCTTTCCCACTGATCAATCTGTCCCAAGCTTGTTACCAACTCTGTGTTAAAAAACATTGCCACATTTTTTGTCAGGAAAATTTCCCACCTGCAAAAAAGTACTGAAGGTCTTCCTACCTCAGGCTGACCCAGACCAGGAAATATTCAATTACTAAATGATAACTTCTGGAAGAAACCTCCAAACATTGGGTTGATTCATGCAAGCAACATGAAAATAAATTTAAAAAAAAAAAAAAAGAAAGGAAAGAAAGAAAAGAAGTTTTCATTGTACATCTTTTGTCAAGTGCACTAAGTCAACAGCTGCATTGGGAAAGAGTTTGAGGGCAATGCAAGGAATGAATGTGATGAATTAAAATTTTAAAACAGTCTAGTCATCAAGGTTATTGAAAAACTAGAATTAGTTCCTCCACAAAGAAAAAAAAAAAAAAGAAGGTGCTGTCCAGCACAACTTCATATAAATAAAACACAACTTCAGCTGCTAGCCAAAAATGTGCCATCACTTTTTTCCTCATGTCACTCACATTTTTCAGACAGCATTGTCTGTTGTTTTGAATTGGAAATTTTAAATGGAAATGCTTCATCCCATGCTTAGTCCATATACTTACTGTGATATTTAACAGAAGTGTACAATTAATGCTATTGATTCAGAAAAATATATTTTAATACTATTTGACCTCATGCTATTTTAAATAATAGAGGCAGAAGGAACTAGAGATTCTCAAATTTAAGAAATTAGACCTTTAGAGTCAATGAGAACAGAATGAGTGAGGATGATCATACTGAGTAAGACAGAGAAATTGGTTCACAGATAATCTGTCATTGCAAGGATTATGTAAAGAATTCATTGCTTGACAGTTTGTCATCAAGATTTGCTTGGCTTGAAGGAATTCTTGGAAACAATACACTCATGTCAACTTGCAAATTTACAGAACTGCCAACGTAGTCCTAAGTTTATCTGTGTCACTTCTATTAGAAGCTTTGTTAGAATGTCTCATGTTGAGCAAGATAAATTTGACAAGCACCCATTTGTAAAGATACATTAACAGGATTTTCTGTAATCAGGAAAACCAAACCCAAGATTAATGCTATAAAACTCTTAGCACACTGAAAATAATTCCAATTTATGCCATCCAAATAAATTTGGTTAAAGATGTAAGAATTTTTCTTATCTACTTGATTGTCTGAGACAACGAAATAGATAATGCCAAGTAAATCACCATCCATAATGATCCAAAATTAATAAATAGTGCATAACTCACAGTGGTCTTCTCATTTACACAGACACTAATGCCAGTTTAATTCCACTGATATTTAGTGGAACAATTCCTGATGTTTGTGACAAGGCCTTGGAATTGATACCAAGGCAGGTGTAGCTGTTTTCTTGCTTGCTGCTCTGCTATTCTTTTACTACAAAAGAAGAAGCTCAAAAGAAAAGAGTAGCTCAAAAGAAGTGAGAAAAAAACCCCAAACCAAGTATTCAATTTCATTTTACAGCGTGTTGGATAGAACATTTAATATATGCTTGTTTTGGGAGGTGTTGTGTATATGTCACAGTAAAACTTTCCTAGAGCCTAGTCTGATGTTACTTCTTTGTTCCACACTATGATTTTACCCCACACTGCTCCTATGACCTGCAGGAGACCAGAAATTAGTTTTCCTTTTATGTCTGGAGGAAAGAAGATGAACTAGGAGGTCAGACATGTCAGTAGCCATAGCTGTGTTGAGGTTTTAGTGAAACAGATGTTCTGAATTTCTTTGGAAAATTTCCTTGTTCTGTCCCTTGCCACAGTTTTGTCATTGAAACAGGGACAGTGCTTTCATACAGCCCAAGGACACACCACTAAGGACTGAAAAAGAATCAGATATTGTAAAGTTATATGGTGTGATAATTTCACTGCCAGCTGGATTATGAATTTCATCCATTATGGAACTTCCTTCCCTTTTCTTATTATTATGATGAAGTCTATGCATAAAACTGTTTACGTATGTATATACCTAATAAATCCCAAAAGAAGGAAAAACAGTGATACCAACAATCATATGATATTAACAGAAGCAGTAGTGCCAACCTTTTCTATTATTCCACACTGCAGGTTTCCAGAACTTTCCATGACCTTCCTGTAGCCAGCACCAGTCTTAAGACAACAGACATAGCCAAACTGTTTGCTTTGTAGAGGTTCAGAAATCTCCATGAATAGTAAGAAACATAATTATGTATTTCCTGTCTGGAAAAAGGTATAGTTATACAGGCAGCTTGCAGCTGCTCAGGCTAGAAGGCAGAACAACCTACTTGTCTTTTCTTTTCTTATGTCCCCTGAGGAATCCGTGAGCTAATGGCAAAAAATATGGACATAAGATCTGTAGAGATCACGGTTAATTTTTTTAAGAGGGGAGCCATCATCCTGTAACTGAAAATGCAACTGTCTTCTTGCTCCAGTTGAATGTGCCTGAGGATCCTTAAGTATTCCAGGTCCATAGAGAGAAGCCTGACCATCACTGCTGCTGGCCACTCCTTCAAGACTGGTTGCCTAAATCCCAGCACAGAAGATGCTGCCGAAGGAGGCACTGGGGTTCCTGGTGGCCTGAGTTCTCAGCCATATATTCAGTACACGCCGAAGTGAGGTACCACCCGAGTCTTCCAGAGCATTTTCTTCACCAGGAGTACTGTATCCAGTGCTCTAGATCTCTCCATGCCAGCTGTGTTCTGATCAATTGCTGAATGATCTGAGGGATTCAGGGTAACCCGTTTCTCAGAACCCCGTATCTTGCCCTAACCAACAAAAACTTGTATTTACCAGTGGTCTGTAACAAACCTGAGAGACTTTCAGGCATGTAGAAGTACAGTGTCAATAACGACTGCCAGATAAACATTCACTTAGACAGGTGCTGTTGGTTGTGAGTAAACTACAACCTTTGTAAGTCTGGGACTGTCATACAGCACAGATGTTCCTGAAATATTTGAGGCATTCTGCAATTTATGGAAGTGCTTGTTTAAGTAACTCCTAATGACTTGTAAAATGAATTATTAGTTTAGGTGGACCTTAGGACTTACTGTTTTTTAATCTTGCATGAGGGCATGTGGCCAAAGCAAGATAATTTGTACATTTACTTCACAGATTTGAAAAAACAACTACAAATGGAATTCCTAAGGCTTCTTAAGTTCTGAGTCTCCAATTTTTTTTGGTGCAATACCCTGAACTTAACTGGTATCTCATGCTGATATTAAGTGGTTTGATGTGAGATATATAGTATTTTGTCTTTTGAGCTGTAGAATTACTGCTACTTAACACTCACCCCAAAGTTCTCATGTAGAAAACTTTAAAAAGTATGATAGTATTCTACAAGGAGATTTTTTCAGCATTTTAAACTCATATTTATTTCATATTTACTGGAAACTTGTTTGTGTGTTTTTCTCCATAGAAACACATAGAAGTAAACACAAATACAGAAGACCTGTGGCTATAACCAAAAAAGAAGTAGGTGTCCAGCCCCTGTTTTTTGCTTTGTAAGACTTCAAACATCTCATCCACCCCCTATAGAAAAAAACAAAACAATCCCCCACAAAAAAAAAATGAAAAAAAAAAGAAACAAAAGCAAAAAAAAAACACCCCAAAAAAACCCCCACCACCAAAAAATCAAACCAACCAACCAAAAAAAACTCCCACACCACCTTCATCCAGAAGCATGAAAAATCCTAAACTTCCTTAAAAATAAACAAAATGTAGGGGACAGACATGAAATTGATTATATTTTTAAGGTATCTTTTGTTTTATTTGTAATATGATCACATTTTTCCTTAAAAAATATAAGTAGCTAAATTCCTAAATGAAAGCAGCTTGGAACTAGAAAATTGTATTTTTCAACTAAGGAAATGTTGAACAGAGTGCTGCAGCATCTTCAAATTTTCAAATCAGAAAACGTCATTTGAAAACTTTTGCTTTCCAGTGGGTGGTGTCGGCTTTCCAAGGGAACAGGCACTGGGACAAAACCTCCTAAGTTCTAGATAATATACCTTTGTTTTCATTCCTCTTTTTTTCAGTGGCAGAAGAAACGATGCAAAGATCAGTTCTGACCTTCCATGTACTCAATCTCTGATCCGGAGATTAGATGTGAAATACTTCAGAGAGCCCTTGGAATGAGAGAGACATTATTGCACAGGGGCCTATCTTTCCCCTGGACTAATACATGGATATGGATATATACTCTTGAACTTCAACTAAAGCCTTAATAAATATTTACTAATCTCATTACAGTTTATTTGGCAGTGAATTTAGAAGCAGAGGCAACAGTACTTCCTTAACAACAGTCTCTATAGTGTTTTGTTTGTTTTGGGTTTTTTTTTAATATGCTGCACAGACTGTCTTTCAAGAACTGGAACAGGAAAGCAAATTTACTGGCAACCTACTTGAGACCTACCTAACATGTAGGTAGCATGTGCTATAAACACAAAGCATATGGCATTGTTTCTTAAATGCATTATCATTTCAATGCTTAAAATTGGAGGGGTACCTGCACACTGTAAGCTGTGAGCTAGTGTGACAGCTCAGCACACAAGCGATCTGAAACTGAGACTGAGTCTGCGTTGCACCCTCCCTAGCAGACTGCTTGGGATGATTAGAGGTGTGAGTTGCAATGACAGAAGGCCCTGCAAACCAATGAATTACATTACATTAAAACTATTTTCTGTTCCTCTTTGAGACTCAGCTGTAGGTACGTAAGTGTTGCTTTATAACCCAAAAGGGATTTACTAAGCCCCAGTAAGCCTGAGCAGAACGAGAGGAGAAAACCCAAAACCCGCACGCAGAAAACATCACACAAATATCCAGTTACTTGATTTGCTGCTAATATACCTAACTGGATATTAACGTTTTTTATAGGCATAAGTAGTATTTAGAAGACTTCGGTAGTCTCTTTAAAATATGACTCTCAAGCACAACAGGGAGAAAATCTTAATTTCTTCTTTTGTTTTTCCTTTGTAAGAGATCTCTAGTTTTGTAGTCACACACCCCTTCTGCAAAGTGCAGTAGTCTTAATTGTGATGTTTAGAACTAAAAGCAGTTTTTCTGGAGCATTTCTGGAATCACCAGAAAAAAAAGTTGACACCTTGAAAGCGGAAATATTTCAATGAATGTTCTCTATAAGGCTGTTTAAAAACACAATCAAAAACCTCTTCTATCTCTATGGTGAAGTCAGCCCAGAGTCAGTTATTTACCTCAGTCAAGTTAAATTTAGTTCTCCTATGAAGGGCTTTGATTTAACCTTTAGCAAATCCCACACCCCATCATTAAGAGCAGTGAAACTAATAGTCTGTTCAGAAGAATAAGGAAAGGAATCTGACCAGACTGATCCAACATGATGTTCAAATAGGTGAACTTCTTTCAGGGGTGTCTCATAAACCTTACAGTAAAGAATAAATTCTGATTCGGCATAAACTCGTGTAGCTGGCAAGCTGTTCTTTCCAGCAAGTTTAAATTTTACTAAGATTTCAATGACTAAAGAAAATAGATTTTCCTTTTCTCCATCTTTTCTTTGAATACAATTTGAGACACCTGGGAAGCATTGGAGATCCTGTCAAGGCAGATGTTAGGACAGTAAAAAGAGGAAGTATGCAGTACACCATTGTCCTGGGATGACTTCCCAAACCAGGACAATCATGCACAGTTATTTGACACTGAAGGGAGACCAAATGTGCATTACACACCAGGAAATAGCAAAACCAGTGGAAAAGCAGGACCCTGAATTTACTAGCTAGATTCTTACATGGGGAACCGATAAAAAAATTTCCATGGTTATACCCCTCTACCAAGTGTTTATTTATACTTGAAGATTAACTTCAGTAATTATACACCCTGTGAAGTATGTATGTAATTCTCTTTGTGGCACTCCTGGTCAAGAAACAGAATCTTTTGAAAATGAACACCACTTCTGCTGACTGCAGTACTGGATTCTTGCCTGGGGTGTTACCAACCTAACTGATGATTCACTGCCAAGGTAGACAATTCTCTCTTAAACATGCTCATGGGTTTTTTTAGAAAAATAAGGTCATTGTTAAACTATTCTTCTGAACAAGTTCTGATGTCACAGAACAATTTGGGACACCAAATGTTCCTTTTAATTAGTGCTAAAGTCCTCATGTTGTGTGAGCTTATCTTCAAATCTTGCAAGTAGAACTTAGCCAAGAAGGCTTCAAAAATATGTTGACATTGAATATCAGAATTTAAGACATTTTCCAAACTTGAACTAAATTAGAAAAAATAATAGAAGTTCTACCTTAGTTCAAGAGCTAATCTTTTGCATTTTAATGCCTTCTTGGTGCTTTTTGTGAATTTATATGACTGAAGGAAAAACTATGCACAATAAAAACTCGTACAGTGTGTCTCACTCTGTGACAATATAAAAGAAGCCACAGTGTAGGTCTTACCTGTAAAAAAGTAATATTGGTTATATTTTATTTAGTTGTCCTTTGCTAGTGATAAAACATCATGTTCCAAAGCCAGATCCACTCTTAGGTCTGTTATACAGAATTGAAATCTTTGCAGAGCTGGCTGCTGTTTCCTGCGTGTCCCTTTTCATGGCACAAGTCCACAGCCCTCAGTTCACGGAGTCTGCAGAGGTGGAAAACCATGACAACTCTCAGACTGGTGAGGATGGATATATTCACACACAGAAGCAGTGAGAGTTTTACATAACATATGATGTGAATTTAGAGGACCCAACAGAGACTGGGAAGAGCTGCTGCTTGTGACCACCCAGTATATTAAGAGATATAAACATAAGATATCCACAGATCCAGAAGACCTGGGATAGTTAGGTTTGCTCTTTTCAAGTTAGGCCAAGCCCATGACTTGAATTGTTGCTGTACTTCTGCAAGACCAAGTGCTGACTGCATTTCTGGGTCCTTTCTTTATCCTTCTAGTTAGTTAGGGGATAAACATTCTACAAAGACAGAACTGAACATGTGGAATTGGTTGTCACATACTGTTAATGTCACAGTTTTGCACTTTTTCAGGGTCATAGACAACAAAGTCACCCTGGAGGGAATAATAACAGAGAAGGGACATATACTGATGTAGTTCAGTAATATAATGAGCAAGCACATCTTCAAGGCAGAGGGAGTTGGAAAAGGAAAATGTTAATTTTTTTCTGAATGTCTTTTAATTAATGTATTGTATTTCTTTTTCCACTTAACTCTATTTAACTTCCTACCATATTAAACTTTTCTCAGTTTTAAATAAAAATCCACAAATTATTTGATGTTCCAGATTTCCTTTTTCTTAAACAGAAAGATCTGAGTTAAGTGAGACTATTACAGATTTCTAAATAAAACCAGCTGTACTTCTAGAAGTGTGAGGAGGAAGAAGCTTGGAAACCCCACGGCTGATTTTTAACTCTGCAGCTCTAAACTTTTCAGATTCAGATTCTACTTGATTTATCATTTATTGTAAAAAATCACTCAAATTTAGATAGCAATACAACCAATAAAAAGCATTGGTTCTTTAACGATTTCTCATGGATTGATAACATTGAAACAAGTGTAGTGTTGTTTTTTCCTCCCTTCACAGTAATTTTCAAATTATGAAAACTCACTATTCCAATACTAAGCAATCTGAAAAGAAAGTCTACCCCTTTGATCCACTCTTTGTCCTGCTACACCTCTCAGTAAAATTTATCTGAGTAGTCTGTGCTGCTTTTCATCGACCTGAGAGTGAAGGTGAAGAGGTGACAATGATACCAACAGGATTTGGTGCTGTGAACAATTAATCTTCACTTTCCTCTCCTAGTTTTCCTGTGTTTTCTCTGGCTTTAGGTTTCTTGATGTGGGTCTTTTAAACTTGAACTTCACAAAGAGTATTTGTCAAATGATGATGGAAGAAATACGTTTACACCAAATGGGTGGTGTGCTTGTTCCTTTCCTTGCAGGATATTCTGGGGTGAGCCAAAGCTTATAGAACTTGAAATCTTTTCCTGGCCTGGGGTTCCCTGCAAGCAAAAACCACAGCCCTGTGCTATAAATAAACAGAATTACCACAAGCCCTGGGACCATAGGCATGTGGAAATCCCTGTGATACTGACATCTGCTTGTTTTCTCCTTCTTTGGTTCATCTTAGGCAATGTAACTTGTGAGCAATTCAGTGACAGCAAGCCAATCCTTGGCTGGGCACACACCTCTGTGGATAAATGTGCTATGCTGCTTGACCTCTGGACCTGTGAAACTGCTCTTAAGGAAAAAGTAAGGTGCAGATGATTTTTGTATGAAAACACTGATTTGCAATCAGTTTGCTTTGAGTTGCTTAAGATTCCCTTTCAACATTTCCTGTTGCATATACATATGGATGCTAGAGCCAGCAATTATATATATTCTATAAATATCACTCTATATTTACTATAAATTTATTTTTTTCACTGTTATTTAATCAGAGAAAAAAGTGCCATGCTTTATTGTGCAGTTAAGAAGGACAACGAACAAACCAACATTAAAACTTATATTAAGCAATGTGTAGCATCATTGCTCACTTGGGCTGCTGCATATCCTGAGGGTTCTCCCCTTCCACTCTATGAATCCAGAGATGTGACTGTATTTTACCATGGCCCACAGAAGCATACAGGGTTTCTGGCCAGAGATTTCAGCATTGAAAAATGAAAATTGGGCAAGTTGAGAGGAATGGACCCAGAGAAGCTTGGAAGTGTGTTTCTGTCTAGGGGACTCAGCAGTCTCAAGGACAATGCTGTGAGTGTCAAAAAGTGGAAAGGGCCAGATAAACCACTTCAGAAGCAGGGAGAAATGGCACTAATTGAGGTCATCTTCACACACTTGAACTGTTTTGTTCTCAGTCCTGGAGCAACACAGGTCAGCTTTCAAAATAGGAATAGTGGAGGGTGTTATGGAATCTCCTGTGTACCCTTGAAGAGGCTTTAAATAGAAAACCTTTTAAAACTTAAAGTATGTAGTTTAGGAAATCTCCTAAGGCCACTTTCCTGTTTTCATGGGTGTTACAGAGATATATAAAAGACTGTCTAATTGCCTCGTTCACTAAGCTTCTGCCCTCATCCTTACAGACTTCACTTTCCTTTTTTGTATGATCATGCTACCTCTGTGAATCTACCTTTTATTTTTACCATGGGTCTTCTGTACAAGGAAACTTACTTTATTTTATAAAGAAAAAACTCCAGCTAGAGAATAATGAAACCTCTACAACAACAATACAGTAATTCTCTTCCAAAAGCATAAAAGGGAATTGCTCTCACAACCCAGCTATCTAGGCAGGATTAAATGTACAGATGTGCAGGTCTCACTTTTAGCTGAAATTTTAGCTTGGTTTCTTTCCATCTGGGACAGAGTTCATGCAGAAGAATAAGGAAACAAAAGCACTTTGTCCAGCAGCTTAGCTTAGCCAATACAAAGCTTGCTATCGGTCTATTGCTCAAGCACTCTCTTAGCTTCCTCAAAACAGTTCAGGTCAGCCAGGTCTTAATCAGAAAAACTGAGTGTTCAATTCTGCATTCTCAGCAACCAAGTTACCTCCTAAGCGCTTCTGCATCTTCCTCTTCCAGAATCCTTTGGTTTCAGTATGGAAAATAATATGAATGCTTTTCTACTTAAGTGTTAATGGAGAAGAGTCGGATCTAGATCATTGCATAGTGACATTAATGGTATGTCCAGAAGGAAGAGCACTAGTTCATATTTTCAATTTCCTAATTACCATTGGACCAAAAAGTACTACAATGTCATCTCAAGAGTTCACACGTGGCATTGTTCTTGAAACATTTCTTTTTCTGACCTAAGCTGTGGGCATTTATAATTAAAATTTTTAAAATTAAAAAGAAAATTAAGAAGAACTTCACAGCTATTCTTGGTAGAGGAGCCTAAAGAGGGCTTGAGTCCTTGTGCATCTTTAATTATACCTTCTTTTAATTTGGAGTTTTTCCAAAAAATATTAAGTAACAGTGACAGTCATTGCCAAATGTGGTAATGGAAAGTCTTGGAAGAGTCAACAGGTTTCAGGCTGAGGGAAATGGAGCTCCTCAAATATATGAAAATGAATTAGTTGTCAAAAGAAGCAGGTGTTTTTAAAGAAGTAACTACACTGCCTGTTACTCTTTAAAAAGAAAAATGTGTATCGTAAAAATCTTCATGTTTCAGTAGAAAAAAAACAAATGTTAACTTTGCAAGATTTGGAAGAAATTTCTCTCATGAGTGTTTTTTTTATGTTCTGTTCTTGAACCTTCTGATGAAGCTTTCAATAACATCCCGTACCATAAATGTGATGCTGCACCACGTTATTGGTGGTTTGATACAGGCAGCAACCTCCATGTTCAGAAATCTCTCCCCAAAAAAGAATGAATATTTATGCAAATAAACATTTCCAAATGTGTTTCTGAGTATCTTCTCAGCTTTTTAATGTTTACTTTGAAATTTATCAGATTGATTCGGACTCAGAGGAAAGATTCTCTTTGGCCTGAGCAATGATTTGCATCATGCATAAGCAATGATGGGTTTGATTTGAGCTTCAATATATATTTTAACACCTACAAAGATAACGTATGTGTTTGCAACATCACCCCACTGCTGAGGGACATCATAAAACCAACAAAAAGATTGAATTTACAGTATAGCAATCTTGGGCAAGTAGGTGAAATCCATAATGGGAAACTTTGATTAAAGCCTGCATGAATTTATAGTATTAAGGTGGGCTGGTACTAATTTAAAAATTAAGTCCATGGATGTTTTGTAAATAGAAGGCCTGAAGCTCAAGAGCAGCTAGCTATCATTTCCTCAACAAAAGAAATGAAACATTGGAAAGATTGCAGAGCTTCAGATGTCATGTTAAAGCTCCATCTGCTACTGTTTGAGACAACTAGAAATAGTATTTGAGAGGCATGGAAGGTAAAAAAATGTTAATCTAATTTTTTTTCCTGTAATGCAATGGAAAAGGAACATGTTTAGAGTAAGAGAGCAGAGACTTTAACAAGAATATAAACAAAGCTTGTACTTCAGATGGCTGAGAATTCCTGTGTTAATAATTAAAGCCCAGCATTTCAAATCCTCACATTTTTCTTCATGTCTAAAAATCTGCCTCAGCTCTCTGCTTGCTGTATCCTGTCACAGGGTATTTCCTTTATCCAAGCTTTGATTTCAGAGGCTGCAGGTTGGGAAGATTAATTATCCACCTTTTGTAATGTGGCTTTTAGTCCACAGACAGGAGTTTGGGTTTTGGTACTTGAGGCTCCTGTTGTGCTGCTGTTGCTACCAGTGCTTCCACATTGCTAGCAATAAAAGTGGAATATTGTCAGCATCACTGGATCTCAAATTTTGTTCTGAAACAATATGAAAGACTCAACTTTAGCATGAATGATTCATCTAGAGTGGGTATATAGATAATTGACATGAAAATTTTACACAAATATATATATATTTAATTTTTTTTTCTAAATTCTATTTAAATAAAGAATAGTTGATTTTTGCCTTGATTTCTAGCTATATGTGAATTTTGTTGGCTAACATCACTGTATTTATTGGTAAGTTTTATGTGGAGGCCCAGAGGGAATATATCCACAAGACTGGTTTGCTTCTAGAAGCTTCCCGCACATCTGACAGAGCCATTGTCATGAGGCTCCAAGATGGACCCACTGCTGTTGAGTGCTGAGTCCCTCAGTGAGAATGGCAGCGCCTCTGGGATAACAGATCTAGGAAGGGAGAAATAAACCTGTGCAACAGCAATTATAGCCTGAGGGAGAAGTCAGAATAAACAACCCTGCAGACTCCAAGGTCAGTGGAGAAAGAGGGGCAGGAGGTGCTCCAGGTGCCAGAGCAGAGATTTCTCCACAGCCCCTGGTGCAGAGTATGGTGAGGCAGCTGTGCCACTGCAGCCCATGGAAGTCCATGGTGGAGCACAGATCCACCTGCAGCCCCTGGAGGACCCCACACCAGAGCAGGCG
>NC_031770.1:68444913-68463546 GCF_001522545.3 Parus major | reverse complement strand
AGGACCTGTGGTCTCACAGAGAGAAGCCCACACTGGAGCAGGTTTGCTGGCAGGACTTGTGACCCTGTGGAGGACCCATGCTGGAGCAGTTTGAGAAGAACTGCAGCCTGGGGAGAGGACTTGGGTTGGAGAAGTTTGTGGAGATTGTTTCCTGTGGGAGGGACCCCCACAGGGACAGGGCATGAGGAGTCCTGGCTCTGAATGGGAAGGAGTGGCAAAGACAGCACATGATGAACTCATTGCAGCTCCCAGTCCCTGTCCCCTTGCCCTGCTTATAGGGGGAGGTAGAGATAATCACGAGTGGAGTAGAGCCTAGGAAGAAGGAAGGGCTGGGAGGAAGCTGGTTTAAAATTTGGGGTTTTTTTTCTTTACCCTACTTTGATTTTGAAAGTCAATATATTAATTTTCCCCAAACCAGATCTGTTTTGCCTTTGACAGTAATTGGTGAGACTTCTCCTGGTCCCTTTCTCTCTCTATGAGAATTCTGTTATGTTGTCTCATGCCCTGCTGGGGAATGGAGTGATAGAGCAGCTTCATGGGCACCCGGCATCCAGCCATCACATTGATTGTGAAAAATTTAGGATCCAACACCCAAAAGTAAGACTGAAAAAATTGCAGTCTTACAGTGCATCAAGCAATAGATAAAAAGTCTCATGCTGTTTAGATACCCAGACCAAAAAAAAAAAAAAAAAAGGAAAAAAATTATTCCTCCCCAACCAGCTTTACACCACCCTTTCATGACAATGGATTTGGCAATTGCATCTTGCAGTGCATGGGGGCTAGCCTGGCCTCAGGGTCACTGCATCAGTATTTTGACCTGGAGGTACTTCTTTCCCTGCCCTTTGGTCACAGTGTGTTATTTGTCTGAGTACAGCTGCCCAGCTGGATGTGCAAGCAGTGTGATTTCACATATGGAACCCACATATTACCTGCAGTACAGGCCTGCCCCTCGCTCCTGATCCTGCAGCTGTGCCACACCGTGGGTTATGCAGAGCAGCCCCAGAGCAGCTGATACACAGCGAGAAGCCAAGAGCTCTTTGCCACAGGTCCCTTCTGGATTCCTGCCTCTGTCTTGAGCCCCTTGCCCAGATTCTCTCCCCACAGACCTTGTGATTTTGTGTTGGTTATCTGAGGGCTTGTTTCCAAGTGCAGGCAGTTTTAATGTGTAGACATAATCACAGCAGATGTGACAATGTAGTTAATAAACCATGGCAGGTACAAAAGAGGATTTTAAACATTTTCTGTTTTCATTAGCAAATGACACTACTTAGATGTGTTCCAATATAAGTACGTTTATTACAGCTTCAGTTCTATTTTTGTGTTTGATGTTTGATACCTGATGTACACTAAAGCATTTCAGTTTATTCTTGCAAATGCACCTATTGCAAGATTTCTTATGTAGAAAATTTATAAAAGCCTTATTTTAGACCTATTTTTTCTTTGTTTTTGTTGGTTTTAAGTTCTACTTTGAGGAAAATTTATTTAGCTGGAGTTTCACCCTTTCACCCAGTGCTCAGTTTCATGCACTCAATCCCCAAAGCATTTGAGTGTGTCTACCAGGAATTCCACAGCATCTACAGACCAAAAACAGACAATAAAGGAGGTAATCTAGAAAAAGAAGTATTGCAGCTAATAGTTGATAAGTGGCTAACTATGGAAAACCCAGAAACTTTCTAGAGTTCTTGGATTCAAAAGGACATAAGTTCTATTTTGCTTATATTAGTAATAACTCTTTCAAGTAGAATGCCCCAGTGTGATCTTGCTAGTTCAATTACACTTCCGGATTAAATTCTACCTATATGATTCATAATTTATTTATTTATTGCTTAAGATTGGTGAAGATACATCCTATCCATCCTTAAAACAAGATTTTTTTTCCTGCAAATGACCACAGAAAGGTAGAACTTGCGACCTCATGGTGGCAGAAAGTAGAAACAATCAGCTTAATGAGAAGGAAAATATACATGTTTAATACTGATGTGAGGTCATGGTAAATCTCCAGATTTTGTCTTTGTATGTGTGTACCTGCTTAACAAAGTCTGCAAAGAAAAAAAAAGACTTGACATTAAGGCAAATATAGTTGAAGCAAATTATTACTATAATGTCTACCATTTCCTGGTGTAGGACTCCAAATTTGGTTGGGTATAATTTTGATAAATGCTAATTATTGTGAATGAAATTACTGACATCGGATGTCTCTACCAGGTCGGGGATTTTTTAATTAGTCAGCTTAGTTGTTGCTTGCTACTTCTCCTGTCCTCACTGGAAAGAGAAAAGATCCTGTTCTCCTTGTAGCAGCACTGTGAAGAGGAGTGTAAAAATGAGTTTCCTGTCCCACCCATCCAGAGTCACAGAGTTACAAAAGTACACTGTTAAGTACTGGGTAAGTGGGACAGAATAAAGTTGCACAGCTTCTGACACTGAACTTTGGGGTGCTGTCTTTCCAAACTACTTTTTTCAGTGTAGCTGTGAAGGTGGGGGGAATGGCTGGTGTTGAAATCTAAACATTTATTACTAATAACTGCATGGCTGTGTTCATATTTTCTTATGATCTGTGATTCATTGGTCATAAGCAGAAAAGTGTGAAGCCACTCAGCTGTAGCAGTGGCCCCATCTGCCATCTGCTGTGAGCAGGGTGGCCCAGTTGTACAGGTTGGTTCAGATGTAGAGGAGCATCTTTCCATGCACAGAGCCAGGAGCTGCTCCTGCCACCACTTCCACAGAAAATAAGAAGATGGACCGTTGTCTTTCCAGCTTCCACATGACCAATCTGCAGCTTTTGATCATTTTTATTTTCTGAGGTTTCTGTTCCTTTGGAGGCTTCCATCATCAGTATAAAAGAGGTCCAGCTCTACAGACCATAGGTATTTGCTGTCCCCATTTTGGGAGCAACATAGTTACACTGGTGCATGTGCTGGGATCTGCACAGTCTTTGGAGGAGGAATGGCCTCAGCTAGTAATAAGTGAACCATGTTACAGAGGTATTTGTACTTTAGAGAGGTATATACAGCTGAAAGCCTGCTGAATTTTGTTTCAAAAGGCAAATATCTTGTATTAGATATAAAAAATAGATAATATGTTTTTATGGATAAAATAAACTTTGCACAAAGCCAGGTTTACAGCCTCAGTGTCTTCTACCTTCAAAGCAAAAGACAAAATGCCAGCATATTTTTAGGGGACAAGATAGGTCAGGATGGGCACAATTCTGGCCTTGCATGGGTAGCAAGTCAGAATCCAGTCACAATTTATTATTTATTTTTGAGTGGTCCCCTAAAGTATTTAAAGGCCTTTGTTATCTGTATGTAAATGATTTCTCTGTTTCCTTGTTTTTTCATCCCTTTGTTAGCAGTTATTTGCTGAGGTACTGATAGAAGACCCTGTGTTGGTGCACGAAATTGATTTCTCACTATTAGAGATGGAAGTAGATGGAGACAAAAAGACAGGCAGAGAAAAACAGTTTTTTATCCTGGATTCCTTCTCCACTTTCCTGGACCTTGTTACACTCTACCATTGGCTGAAGAAGTTGGCAACAGAGAAGGCATGGTTAGCTAGGTTAGTACTGTTTTAACTGTGGGGATTTCAGAGAGGTGCGGTTTCTAGTGGGGGGAAAAAAGATTTCTTTTAAAAAGACCACCTACTACTGTTGGGAAAAAATTCAGTATGAAGGAGAGTGCATTTGTGTTGTGGGAGCTGTTTGCCTGCCTGTGAGGATGGCGAAATGGGTTCAGGCTATGCTACTCCTCAAAACTTGACAGAAGAAACTCTTTCCCAGTGAAAATACCAAAATTCTGTCAAAAGGAGCAGGCAGAATTCATTAATTAAAAAACCCACAAAGATGCCTCCTTCTGCTGAGTTTTGCACACTCAAATATTTTAACAGACTTTTTATGAAAGGTAGTTCAATATAAGAGGAGGGACACAAGAAGTACAAATTTTCTTCACCACCAGAGGTAGGAATATCTCAAAATTGCCCTAGCTTTGCTGATCTTTACAATAATAATGAAACAAGATAGGCATGGGAAGACAGTGTCATTTATGGAGTTATCATCTGGAGGAGATGACAATTTGTACAGGAAGACAAAGAAGATAAGGACTGAGATAATGGGGAGACTACAAAGGGTAATGTTGAACTGCTGTCTTGGAGGCAAGTTATTGGTGAAAATTCTTTTTGCTCAGCTCCATACTACTTGACACTTTTATTAATGATGTTAGTAGAAAACATAAGGAGGTGTTATTAAATCCAGGACATTGCAGTGCTGGCAGATAAAACTGATATGGAAAATAAACAGAATACCTTGCAGAAAGAATTCACAGTTCTAAGGATTAGAACAGTAGAGACAAGATAAGTATCAATAACACATATCTTAAGGTTATGCATAATAATAGAAAATTCTCCTGTGGGCTTTGAGGTATTACTTGGAAGCAACAGAGGAGGAGGAATAACTGGGTGTAGAGCTAACCTTGGGATGATTGTAAACTGCCAACATATTACAACTGTGATGGGCAGAAAAAACATTATTTCTTACTGTGAGTCAGGCAATGAGTTTTTAGATAGAGGGGAAATTGATGCCTGTATGTGGTTCTGGTAAGGCCTTACCTGCATTATTAAGCATAATTTGGAGATTTGTGTTCAGGTAAGATAAATTCAGCCTGGAATGGGGGCAAAGATGATATACTGGCATGCTGGGGCGAAATAGAGGACACGTTTTACAAAAGCAAATTAAATATATTGGCTTGTTTATTCTAGCAAAAATGAAGGCTGAGAGAAGATAAGATTTTTCTCCATAAATACACCAGAAAGATAAGCACTGAGAATGCAAGGAAGCTATTAAACTAAGGACCAATTTTGGCAGCAGAACAAATGGATCTAATCACTGTGAATAAATTTAATCTTGAAATTAATAGGGGATTTCTAAGAATCAGACAACAAAGTTCTGGAAAGGAAAGAGCAAACAGTAGAAAACCAACAGTTTAAAAGTGGGGCTTGATTCATTTATGGAAAGGATTTGTGGGATGTATTGCTTGCAATAGCAAAATTGGGTGAGTAGGATAGATGACATTTCAGTCACAGTTTTTTTTTGTCTTAACCCTTTCTCTAACTTTCCTCTTAAAAAATTTAGTCTGTATCAAAAAGTCATCAGCTTTTATTTTCAGCAGCTGAAAACTTAGATGTCTTTAAGATATGTGAGCCATGACCACTCAACTTAGTTTGGTGGAAAATACAATTTTCTGTCACAACTCTTTTTCATTGAAATAAGAACTTCTTGAACTATAATCTGACATGTGTAACTTTCTTGACCAAACAAACAGGTTAATCTACTTCAGCCAAAAAATTCCATGAAGCAAGGAGGTCTCTTTTCTTAGCAGTTTTTGTTTCTTGTTTGGATACTAAGCTTTCTAATAAAATAGGAAGTCTAGTTAAACTATTACTGGTTGAGCTTTTCCTTCAATTATACACACACATACGTACAAACACAAATATTTTCCGGTAATTAATAAGGGATAAGGTTACACTGAAACTTTTCACTTACCTTTTTTTCATGAAACCTGTAGGAACTTAGTATCTTGAAAATTCTGCCTCTGTATCAGATTTCATTAATAATCACCAATTGCTATAAAAGTCACCTAGAGCAGACCCATGGGCAGTCCAGATCACTGCCTGGCTGCATGTCTTTTGGGAACAGGACTAAGAGGGCGTACTCATCTCATGTGGCTTACTTACAAATCCCTGAGCAATAGCAGTAAATTATCATTTTCCAGTATGAGAACTGAGTGGAAAGTTATGACAGAAAGACCTCAGAAGCATATGTAAGACCACTAAGAATAACATTATCTTCATTTTAGAGAAGATGGTTAAGTCAGTCTAAATATTAATATAAGCCTATATAGTTTATTTGATGTGGTACTTGGTGGTGATGTTTTTACATCTTCTTTTGATGTGATGAAGTTCACAGTTCATTACAGTATGAACTGGAAGAGGCTCAGATTCAGACTGAAACATCAGAAAGGTTAGTGATCTCTTTTCCTGTTATGCAGTGTTAAATGTAGTCAATTTGTGGACCCTCTGTCTCATAAAATAGCTTTTGTCAGACCTGTCAGAATTACTCCCATTACTTGATTGTCTCTCCATTCCCAGAGTGGAAGGTCATTTACAGTTAAAAGTGTGCATTTATATTATATGTACTGTTCCTTTCAGCCCCCACTGATTCTCTTTGTTCGTCAGTGTTTTTCCAGTTCTCAGTTTCTCAGTATTCCTCTTCTACCATTTGATGACAAGGAACATCCTTTGGTAGAAAACAGTGCAGCTTTAGTCTGAATTTTGCTTCTTTTTGGTTTTGTTCGATACAGACACTTTTAAAATATATTTTATTGTTCTCTATTTTTCCTCTTTACATGATAACAACAAGCTGATTTTTGTGCTGATGGCTGTTCTGTACAGGCTTTTTATATATTTATACTGGTTAAATGAGAGCAACATTTACAATAATAACAGAGAGCTCTTTGTTTTCAGAACCTAGAATTGTTTTTGGCTGTGCCCTGTATGATAATTCATGCACATGGTGCCTTTCACCTATTATTATGTTTCCTCCCCTTTTCTTTCCTTTACTTTGTAGGCAGAGAATGACACCTGATTTCAAAAAATTAAGAGTTATGTCTTCTAGGTCCTCTTTGTGTTTTTATCACATTCTCACAGCATAGATTCTCTGTGACCTGGTTGTTTGACTGATAAAACACCCAATTAGATGTTAGGAGAAAGCAAGGGAGTATCTTATTCCTTTGCACTCTGTACTGAAAAGTCAAAGCCTTTCTTTCTGACATCTTACATTATACAATCACAGACCAGATCAATATTTCTGTGGTCTTGTATCTGAAGGAGTGCAGTGATGGATCTGTAGGGAAGGAATACTAAAAGCAGATCAGTGCCCAGCTTCTGGTGGGCACTTGGTGCTTTAGAGGTTTCCTGAGCTAGTGGTTGCATCCAGACCGTAGGTTTACTGTCTGCTGATGGAATGCTCTCATAATTCATTAGATGGGGGAGGTTGTGTTAGGGTTGTGTCATACTGGGGCCATCTGGAATAAATGTTTCTTAAGTTATGAAATCTCTGTTTTAATAGTAATGATGTGTATGAACTCCCCTTGTCTGTTTAAGCTTCCTCTCTCTTCCTCTTCTTTAAGCAGTCAGTCCTCTGCCCAATTTTTAGCCTAAAATAATGTTATTCATCTCTCTGGCAAAGGCTATCCTTTCTAAATAAGAACAGTTAGCTTATTTCCCTTTATTTTCCATTATGACATTACAGGCTTTCAACTGGCTGCCTTTTGTGAGTGCTGTCTGTGTCAATTGAAGGGGCAATCCTGAGCAGCCATTAACTATCTGGGTACAACACTTGTTTGCTTTGTATCTGTCACACCATTTCAGATGCCAAGAAATATTTCAAGTTGAATGCAGGTGTCTCACTGAAATAGACCTGATGGAGGCAGATTTCTAGACATGGATTGTTCACAGCAGAAGGAAAGTTAATTTTTCAAATGTATCCACATGGTTTTGGTTTTAGGTTATATAAGGCTTTTGCAGTGGAAGCAGGTTTGGGGGGGTTCCATTTGTCCATTAATGAATCAACCACAAAAGTCAACCACAAAATATCATGAGAACATATTCCTTTTCTTACAAAACTCCTTTGAAAATTACAGCATTGTCCTAATATCACGAAATTAAAGACTAGAGTGACCAATTCCATTATTGTTCTAAATCTAAAGGGGGAAAGAAATAAAATGTGTTTCTGAACTTATTACAATTTTCCTTTATTCTCAGTTTGGCTTCTTTCTGTCACACTCCATGTTGATAAATAATTTTACTTTTATTGCAGATATTTTCCATATACCTTACCAATAAGCATTCAAGAAATTGACAATCATATTGGAAAGTTTTGTGTCTGTACAAGAGATCATATGAAACAGGAGAATGATTTAATCTGCAGAATAAGCAAAAAGATGTGTATTAAATTATGAAAGTAAATTTCTTCAGTCTTCACTGGGTTTTTGCATACTTAATCCTTTCCTCTTGGTACATGTGTATAAAAACAGTATCACGGCCTGCCAGGCCATGGACATTTCTTCTTTAAAGCTTTCCACAAAGTCTCTTTCTTGCCATCAATTCAGTCATGACCTGTGCTTTGCAGTATGGTGGCATGTAATTAAAATTTTACCAAGAAATATGTTTTATTTGGTATCTATTCCTTTCCCACCTGTTTGCTCTTGGCTGAAGTCTCTTGCACTCTGCTCTACCGAGTAGAACTGAGCAAACTCAGTAAACACGAATTAAAATGTCTCCTCCATCTCTACATTAGTCATGTTTCAATTATAACATACATACAAATATAACAGAATGCCCTCCCTTACTCCTCCTTTCTTTAATTAAGCTGCTGAAGTTCTACAAAACGGAGAGCAGTTTATGTAAAATGAACAGCAGAGGAAATACCTAATACATCGTTTTCCCTTTCCTTAGCTCTTTTGTCTATCTGGAATAAGGAAGATGTAACATCCTGGCCTGTCATGTCATTCAGAAAAATGCTCTTTTGGCAGACATTCAGCAAACCTCCTTGTGTTACTGGATCCAGCCTCCCCATACCCTGGACAGAAAGGTTAGCAGCATTTTCTTCCTCACACTGCACTAGTAGTAGTGGTGTTTGTGAGACTTAGCCCTAAGTCTGTTAATTCTGTTTATAATCAGTTGGATGGCAGTCCTGCACCATACTTGGAACAGCGTCACTTTATTGCAGGAACTGTAGTGGGTGAGTATTAGCATATGACATAAAAATATATGGTGTCACATCAGTGATTTATTCAAAGTCTACGAGTTGGGTTAGCAATTAAGCACAGCTAAAAATATACGAGAGAGGACTGATGGAAGTTGGAGGTGAATTGGATTCAAAAGGCACAGGTGAAGTCTTAAAGCCTGTGTTATGCAAAAGGCCAGGAGTCACAACCTGGCCTTGAAATATGCATTCTTCTGGTGTGGTGAAACCATTAATTCTCACCACTTTCATTTGTCCTAGCTTCCAAAAAGAGAAATATGATCAACGCTATTTGCAATGGGAAACATCCATGCCAGTCTGATGCCATAATGTTGATTCAAAAGCTATCTTCTAGGCTTACCAACATTATTCTTCCTCATATATGGCTTTCCTCTTTTCTTTGAACATCCTGTATTTAATATATGGTGTTCAGGAGCTGCCCTTTCTTTACACATGCTAAGTTTTCGTAGAGCTTTTTGCAGCATTGCCTTACACAGCTGTTTTGTCTCTTCCAGAGACAGCTGCCTTACAGTGGTGAGCTAAGTGATCTCATGTGCAATATTGAATTCATAAGCAAAGAGAGATTCTTTGGGGTCTGTGCCTTCTCTGTGCCTATATTCACATCTCTTTCCATGTTCCTTAGTACACTTCTCCCATTTCCCCTTGGCTCTCTCTTGCATCCCTGATACACCCCGTGCTCAATCCCTCACCACCAGGGAGTATCCTCAGCCCATTCCTGAGTGTAGGAAATGCCCATGATTTGCTGTCTAGCCAGGCAAGAAACACAGTGTTTTGCAGCAGGTTTGTAGCTGTGCATGTGCTGACTGCCTGGCTGTGATGCTGGGAACCCAGCTGGCTTCTGCCTCCTGAGAGCTGAGCAAGCCAAACAAAACAGCCAGTGATCAAACCCTCCTTGGCTTTTCCCTGAGCAGGGAGTTCTCCTCACTAGCTGAATGCTGATTTTGCAAAACTGGAAGGAACTTTTTACCCTTGAGACCTCTGTTCTTATGTCAAATGTATTTAAAATTAGTCAGAGGGTTCAAAAGTTGCTGGAGATGAACCAGCTAAGGGAATGAGACTAAACCATTTCCTGTGTGACACACCACTAGTGTTTTCTGAGTTTAGAAATGAAAAATAGATGTTATCATGACACTCTATTGTCTCATTTTGGGTCACTCATAGCTGTAGTGTAAGGAGGGGAGGGAAAGACATCACATGCACTGCAGCTGTGACTTGCAAGCTTTTGAGCATGAATTGCTGTTTCTAGAGCAGTCACCTACACGCTGTCTTCCCTTACAATGGAGATGATTGTAAAGGAAGTCCTAGGGTCAGTACTGCCTCCAGAGACTGTCAGCTGCACCAGAACAGACTTGTTGCACCACTACATGGTCTTCATTCTGTCCTGCCACAAGCAGGACAGTGATTCTGCACTATATGGATGAGATCCACTGGCCCAAACAAATTGATACCCTGACAATTCCCCAGGAAAAAGCCTTGTGTTGTGTGGTCAGAGCTGCCTGCTCACTGCTGAGCAGGAACCTACACAGCACTGAAGTGCAACTTTTGGCAACACACAGCCCATGTCCCTGAGGGCTGCTGCACTCTGCAGCCACTTGGTGGGCACCCAGGCATCAAGACCAGCTGTGCAGCTTCCTTGGACTGGCCAGGGTCTGCTTCATCCAACAGATTGTTTTCCATTCCCTCTCACAGACATGTCTTCATTTCTAATCAGATCTTGCAGCACTGTTGGCTTCAAGGGGAACTGAGCACCCAGTTGAAAAGAATTGATCTTCCAAATATTTGGAGCTCTCTTACTGTCTAAATGCAGAACGGTCTCTTTGTCACAGAATGGCAGCAACTCTGTTTTTCATTTTCAGATGTCTCCTCTCCTCTGTAAATCATTTAGTGGCTGCTGCATCCATTCTGAATCAGTTTTTGCTGATTTACTGTCAGTGGGTATTGGCTAACTTATCAAACTCACACACAGGAGGCAATCAATACAACCAACAGAGGCAGTGATAAGGTGGTCATGCATCTGTTATTCCAGAGTAATATGTGAAAATGGAACAAATCTCATAAAACATCCTTACATAGGAAAAGGAGATGGATTCAGGATGTCATAGGCTGTATCTGCACTGAGGGACCCACTGGTGCCGTGAGTGGTGTGGTTGCCCACCCAAAACAGGGCAAGGTTTGTGGTGATTCCCTTCAGCCTGTTTGAAGGAAAGCTGTTTGTCTGATGCCAAGGGAACTGTGTGCTCTGTAGCACCTGCCATGGCCTGGCTGGTTGACACCCAACACACTTGGGTTGTGCCATGAAGGGCACAGGCTTAACCAGGCCAGACTCACTGTGCAATAAGTCTTTGCACAGACCAGTCTCTTTGATAGAGGTCTAAGACTTTCAGAATTATGAAATTCCCTGCATTTGAAACCTCAGTGCCCAGCTTTACTGTATTGCCTTTGTTTATAGGTGAACTATTTCTCAGGAAGACACTGCTCGTGTCTGCCCATTTACTTCTAAGGCAATTGCTGACCACTGACTTTTAATATGTTTTATAGTCCTTGTGCTCAGAAGAGTTGTTCTCTGGGCAATAAATCAATTTTCTACAACAGAGACAAAGCATTCTTTGGTAGACCTATATCTGCAAGCTGCCACTAACGCAAGCCAAGTTAGTACTTAGTTAAGAGAAGGAAGTCAATCCTCCAAAACATGGCTTTTTTTCCCTCTTTGATCTTTCCCTTTCCTGCTATACATGCAACAATAGTTCTCCTTGATCTGCAATTGAATTAGTGTGCTTTTTTAGCACTCCCGGACTTCAAAGTGCCTGTGACACTTCTCAAATATGACTTAAACTATTTGGAATACCAACACTTGTTCCTATTTGAAAATTAGGATTATTTTTATATAAATATGCAAAATTTTCTAAGGCTTCTTCATACCAAAAGCCAATGGGACTTACATAGGAGCTGTGAAGGGATGAGTGTAGTTTTTTGTATTTGTGGGCAGGCAAACTGATTTTCCAGACAAGTAATCTAGAGAAACAATTATTTGTAAGTATTTGAAAAAAGTGACTATCTGTAAATATTCATATTTTATTTGCAGCTGATCGATTGTTGAGAATGTTATCTGATTTATAAATAGGGTACTGCCTCTAAGTCTGCTGCTGCTACACTTTCATTATGCTTGTGCTCAATGAGAAATGTTTTTCTTCTGTGACTTTCAATGATCCCAGTGAATTATTATAGTATAAAACTAGAGTAAATGAAAACACGCAGAAATCACACACATTGCAAATCCACAATGATTTAGTAGGAAGAGCTGCCAGTCTTTATGACAGCAAGCACAGAACTGATGTTCATGATATTTTAGGAATGACAAGTTAAGCCTAACAAGTCAGAGCTGTTCAGCAGATGAAAGAAATTTGGAAAATCTGGGAGTGAAATAGAGGATTGGCTGCTTTGATGGCATTTAAGACCAGGTTTATGGGGCTTTGGGCAACCTTGTTTAGTGGAAGGTGTCCCTGCCCATGGCAAGGCTGTGTGATGTCTAAGGACCCTTCCAACCAAAACCATTCTGTGGTTTTATATGACTCTGGTATCACATTAAAACCCATGGAGAAGAACTTCAGTTAACTAAAGGAGAAAATCCAGATACCTCTCAGGAGTTTGTAGGCATCATTGAGTTTACAATTGAAAACACTGCAAAATTTTGACAAATAATAAGTGGGCCAGAATAAGGCTATTAAATATGGGTTTTTTTCTCCTGTAGAACAGAGCTTGGTCTTAACAGTTTTATGCCCACTTACTACTTCCTGGCTTTTACATGGTGTACTGTGTACTAACAAGGTACTGGAAAGATATAGATATATTTTTTAATATTATTCAGTGCTGATTAGCTGGAAGTTGAGCACAGAACACTTTGTGTTAATTGAACAACCTGGTTCAAAAATACAAATAAAAGGGCATTCAAACTGTCCAGTTTGGCCCAAGCAGACTCATGGTTCCCATTGCTACTTTAATGCCAGTATGAAGAGGTTTTTTGGGGTTTTTTGTTGTATCACTATTTCATTGTACTGAAATTAAAAATACATAAACTGTGTCTTTCTCCAGAACTCATCTCATCTCTGATAGCTGATCCACAAGGCCCTGTGTATTTACAGCTGTATATATAAAGAATCAGTAAAATGCATGTTTGAGAAGTTACCTAAAGAAGTTGAGTGGCTCAGAAGTAGATTATCAGTTCACCTTTCAAAAGGTGACTCTTCTCAGCTCCCATGCTTTTCTTCCCTCTTTAGGCTTCCAGAGGCTTTCATTTCCCCTCAGCTGGTGACAAATGGGGACCTGGAGATAGGATGCTGAACCCTTTCACTCAAAAGAGAGATGCACTGGGCAGCAGGCTGCAAAGCCCTGTAAGTACATGAGGATGCTCCCAAGTGATTTTGAGAGGGTCTGTTGAGTTTTGGGACATAGGTGAAGTGGCAGCTTTGAGTTAGTGTTTGTACTTTCTCAGTGGTTATTTTAAGGGGAAGGGTAAGCCAATGGCAGGTGTGGAAACTCCAGCAGAGGGGATGAGGCTGGGATGTGGCCAGGGTGTCTAGACAGTGGCCTGGCTCTTTCTTCTGCTGCAGTCTCCCTGTGGTCTCCCATGGGCACAGCAGCAAGGCTCATGATGAAGTGGGGCATGGAAAACAGCAGCAGCCCACAGGCACAGAGCTGGTTAAGGCTGTGGATGCTAATAGACATTGCTCCTAAACTATTTCCAGCCTAGGTGAGGACAAAAATTCTGCCTGTAGTTCTGTTGATGGGTGCAGAACTGCTCTGGGCTTTTGCACATGAAGCGTCCAACAGTGGTCCTAACTAGAGAGGGACACTTTGTGATAAAGGCTCCTCTAATACATATTTCTATGAATACTTTAATTTTAGAAGTGATAGTTATTAAAAAAAATAAATCTAAACATACAATTATGACTATAGTTTTTGTCTTTTTGCAAATTCTTATTTATCCAGTGTCTAAAGGTGAGAACATAGATCCTGTATTAAATTGCTTGTGATTCTGAGTCTTGTGCTGACTGCATTACAGGTTAGGTAAAGCCTTTAAGAATTTACCAGGTAGTGAAATCAAACTTCTTCTACACAGCCCCCTAATGCCTATTCTGTTTTTTAAATAGCCAGTATAAATTATTTAGTTTAATGTACTCCTAAGGTTCTTGCCAGCTCAGCAAGCTTTGTGAGTGTACAAGGAAATAACTGCAAGCTGCGGGCTCTTTTGAGGAAATACTACAGAATTTGTGAACACAACTTTATGAACCAGACTTTAATAAAATAATTCTGAATTTATTTACAAGACTGACATAGCTGTCTACAAGACATGGCATACTGGTTGAAATGTTTTTTAATGTTTAACCTCTTTAAGGTTTTGAAGTTTCATAGTTCAGATGTTTGTAATACTGTACATAATCTAGAGAGGTTTTAAAATTATATGAATAGAAAATTTTACAAGTGTTTTGGCTTTGCTAGATTCAGAGTGCATCTAAGTCCTACATGTTGCTAAGAAGAAAATACCATCTCTTTATAGGTTAAAGTTCTGAAACCCAAAAGAAGAAATATCTTGAATATTCTTGAATATTGCCATAAGTAACTATGTACAATATAGATGTTTACTGTATGTCTAATAAATGTTTAATATAGACCTAGTATAGCCATTTCCATACAAATACATCATGATTTAAACCTAACTCTTGTTCTGAGGTCATCTTTTTTCATGTGGATAGTATGAACTTACAGACTTTTTAATCAGAATATTATGAATATGCCTGTAAGCTATTTTGCAAGGTGAGAAGAAGAACATTTTCAGTGGTTTAGTGGGATAACATTACAGGTAGTACAAGCCATGCTGATGAGCAGGAAATATGCCACTTGGTTTCTTTCTGAGAAGAAAGGATTGATGGTGGGATGCTAAACAACATCAACAATTTTTTGGTGCTTCAGCAGAAATACCAGGTAAACGTCATTGATATGAGTGATAAATTGCAGTGGAAATAATGTGCAGTAGATCAGAGAATGAATGAGTGGGATGTGCTATCCTGTGAAGTCAATATAGCTTGTAAAACAATTTGTGAGAAAATATAAGTTCAAACAGAGTTGGACTTGATTTTATTTTTTTAACTCTGTCTTTGTATATAAATGTTCAGTATTTTATTGTTTTTATTCCCAGAGAAGTTTATGTTTCTCAGACCTTTCTCTTGCACATAATATCTTGAGATTGAGCACAAATGCCAATGAAGAAGAAAAGAAAAAAAGAAATGGGCTTTTTCTAATTTTCACTAAGAAACAGACCACACTTGGTGTAACCCCATAGCCTAATTTAATGTTTGTCCTTTCTACTGGGAGTGCAGCCTGTTGTGAAGCCACCTAGAACAGTATGTCCTGTTCTGTCAAAAGGCTGGGCAAGAACACAGCATGTGGGCAGCATCCAGGTCTGCCATTTCATATGCCCAGGCCTGGAAAGGTGCATCCGAGCAGCCTTGGGAAACACCTCGGCAAGGAGAGAGCTGTGAGCAGGCCAGCTGGTCCAGGAAGACATGTTTTGCAAACAGGGTGGGTTTGTGGCACGCTGCAGGTGCAGACTGCCTGTAACCCTGGTAACACTGCGTGGGTAAGGCCAGAATGAGGGGTCTGGAGGCAGCTTGCAGCCCAGAGCTGGAGCAGAGTTTCAGCACAGCTCAGAGGTGATGAAATCTGACTCAGGGTCACACCGTCGAATCCTCAGGTCTGCAATTAACTCATCATCTCTCTTAGCTCCTTCCTGCTTCTGCTGCCTTATTGTAACTTAAGTATCAGCACCTATCACAAAGTGGCTACTGTATTAATTTGTGGATTTTTCTAAAGCATTGTAAAGACACATGTAAAATGAAAAGCGTTAAATCTAAAGTTTACCTTAGTTCTTAAATGTCACCTTCACATTTTTTATCATTCTGGTCATCACAGTACAGAGGAAGCATAGCTTGTAAATCTGGCTGTAGAAGATGCCAGTGTCCATACAGAAAGTTCAACAATGGAAGAGCTTATCTGAGCTGATGACACCCTGCACAAAATTACATATTTAAATTATAGGGTTTTTGGCTGTGTCACCATATGTCCCAGCATGCCCTGAGAAGTCAGCTCATTGGGCATTACCATAGCCTAAGAAGCCTCTTAGATGACGTCCCTGTCATCAGAGACAAGTATTTCATAATTGGACTATCTCAAGGGAGAAAAAGAGGAACAAGGATTAAAGAAAAACCCTGCAGCTGATGCCAGGTTTGCATTACATTTGCAAAATAGTTCCTGGGGGCCAGAGTCCTCGTTAAGTGCATATTGCTAAGTAAAGTTACATGTCTATAAAGGGAATGATAGTGTGAAAGTGCCTTGAACTGTGTGTTTTGCCAGTCTTCAGGCAATTTTTGGTGGATGAAGAATGTGCACTGAGTCTCCTGCAAAAACTGGCATACAGAGAAAGAAAACTGAAAATGTTCTTGCTTCTAATCCCAGCACTACATGTAAGGGAAAAGCAAACAGATAATCTCATTTCCAGGATATAAATCCATTTCTTTAATGATTAAACTAAGGTAGTGAGGGTTGTTTACACTTTAAATTTTATTTATTTAAGATTTAAATTAAACCTGTTAATAAACTGCAGACATCTGACTTGTTGGAATTTAGGAAAGGAGGGGAAGAGCATACAACATCTTAGGAGATGACCCTGTATCAACTGCTCCTTTCAGAAAACACAGTTTTTTGACCATGTCACAAGGATCTCCTTTCTCAAACCTCATGTCTAGCAAGGCGTGCCCTTCTGCTGACTCCCTGCGTGACTCTGTTAGCACCAGCAGGTGGATTTAGAAGTAGTCCCCCAGCACACTGGTTTTGCTTTTTGGTCATCTTGTTCCCCAATAAAAGAGAGGCTCAGCAGGAAACAGGAAAACATGTGTCAAGGTTTAGGCAGAAGCTTGTGTCAAGGCTGGAAGCTGTAGTTACCAGCCCAGTGAGGTATAAAAGTTGAGAAGGTGCTTGTCAGCCCTCCCCTGCTGTTTAACTGCACACCACTTGCAGGCATGTGGAGCTATGCCAGTTTGGCGTAGCTCTTATCTGCCTAGTAGTTTCTGGAAAGTAACCCAGTCACAGGTTCTTTCTACAGGCGGTTTTTCTTCCTTTATCTGCCTAGTTTTGTTGGGTGCTGTCTAAGCTGCTGTATTTTGTCTCAGACTGCCCTGAGAAGCTTTTAAGCTTTACAGTATTTTATGTATTATCATAAGAAGCTGCACACAGGCCATTCATAGCACATTTACTCTTAGATTTAAAAGGAGTTTTCTCTGGACATAATAAGAGAAGAGATAATAGTAATCCTAGAGCAGATTATTTTAGTAGACTTAAGTTTCAAGCTCCTGCTGCCCCCACCTCAGATTGTTTCAGTCTGTGGGTTCAAGAGTTTCAGTGTCCTTTTGCCCTGAACTCATTTGGGAGTTAGGACCAAAACTGGTCGTTTCGGTCTTGATTTCCATTCCTAGTTTATCAGCAAGAACTGAATCAAACCTGATTTATCTGCACCAAGGAGCTGAGTTCAGCTGCAGAACCTACACACATGCAGTTCATGCCATGCACTTCCTGCTGCTACTCTTGGAGTCACAAGGATGTTGAGTAAAGAATAAAGCCATGGTGCATTTCAGAAGCATCTATCTTGTGACAGAGAAGGCATTCCAGACCATTGTCTATGCTGGGATAATTGAGAGAGATCTGCGAGTCCTAATGCTGTGCACCTTGATCAGATACTGATTTGTGCTTCTTGAACCTGCAACTTTCCAACAGCAAGAAAGTATTTCAGTACCCTATAATATTTTGTTATACTATTACACTTCTTCAAAGGAGTTAATATAAGTGTATTAACTTATAAGCAGTTACACATTGTCCTTTTATACTTTAAAATGGAACATCCAAAACACCGACACATCCTAGAAAATGTGTGTATACATTTTAATGCCCTGTTATTTATTTAATAGCACTGAATTTTCTTAAGTTGCCTGCTCTCCTCCTATGCTTTGACACTTGCCTGTGTCTCTCCCTCAGCTTGTGGCCCAGCCACACTCACTCTCCTATCACTTGATATGCTGCTTTTCTGTGCTTCAGATACAAAGGAAGCCGAAGGCAAAACCTCACCTACTGGAGGGAGGCAGATGAAAGGGTGCCCAGGGAGCAGTGGATGTGGGGACGGCTGCAGTATGGGAACTGGGGATGGCTTCAGTACAGGTTTCAGGGACCCCTGTAGCATGGGGACCACTGCAGCATGTGAACTGGGGACCCATGCAGCATAGGGACCATTGCAGCATGCCTGCTGCATCTGCGTCAACCTGCACAGGCTGCCACAGAAACTGATATTAATGCCAGAAAGGCAGCTGCAAGTTGCTGGAGAAAAGACTTTAATTAAGAATTGATCCTGCCCTTTCCACTCCTCTGGTCTTTTTTCATCTGCTTTATCAGTTATTACCGGTTAATGTTTCATTTTCTGGTTTTGTTTAACCAAAGCGAAGAAGCACCGTGTAGACAGCAACTGCCAATTACTTACAATGAAAGCAGAAATTTAGCTTCCAGCTTGCCTGCATTTGGAGGGCTACAGCAGGAGTTAATTCAATTGCTTTCTTATCTTCTGAACTATTCTTGCTACGTGCATTTGCGGTTGCCAGGTGCTTCTGAGGTGAACAGGCCCTGTCTTTCCTGTCCCTCTCTCCCTTCTTCTCTCTGATAGAGGAAGGAGAGGAAGGAAGGAAGGAGAGGAAGGAAGGAGAGGAAGGAAGGAGAGGAAGGAAGGA